>NC_048299.1:275516462-275792463 GCF_013100865.1 Trachemys scripta elegans | reverse complement strand
CGTGACTGGGAGGGAGGAGGGGGAGTTAGGGCGGGGACTTTGGGGGAATGGGCGGAGTTGGGGCGGGGCTGGGGGTGGGAAAGGGGCGGGGCCAGGGCCCGTGGAGTGTCCTCTTTTTTTATTTTTTAAATATGGTAACCCTAGGACACCCTGACATCAGCACCCCTCTGCCTTCCCACCCCCTGCACAGCAAGCCGGAGGCTCCCGGAAGCAGCTCCCAGGCAGAGGGCAGGAGCACCACATGGCAGTCGGGGGAGGGACAGCTGAACTGCAGGCAATTGATAGCCTGCTGGGTGGCTGCCACACAGGGAACTTAGGGGAGTGGGGAGCTGATGGGCGGCTGCCGGTCCACCCTGGTTCCAAGCCCCCACCAGCTAGTTCCAACGGGCTGCTCTTTCTGCAAGCAGTGGACAAAGCAGGCGGCTGCCAAACAACATTATAAGGGAGCATTGCACAACTTTAAACAAGCATGATCTCTAATTGATCAGCGATGTAATAACGAAACGACGTTAACCAGGATGATGTTAAGTGAGGAGTTACTGTACCCAGATACGTTGTTGTATGCTAGGTTGAACAATCCACCTTAGTCTATACATACATCTACTTCCTGTTTCCTCTATTTCCATCAGCAGTCAACACCTAATACCAGTGATCATGCAAAAGAAAATACTGTAACTCTCCTACCTTAATAATTAAATATTTTGCTCTTTTATCTAAGAATATGTAGGTTCTTAACGTAGTAATGGTGAAGGAAAGGAATCAAATTACAATATTACAGGGTGGTTTTTTTACTAAAAGGCAGAACAAAGGTTTATAAATACAACGTCAGAAGGCGCCACAAGCTTTTTTTAAAAGAGATAGGATTGAGTTATGTATATATTTTTTTCTTTTAAAAAATTCAATTTGCATTTTTGGAAAACTCAGTTGCTTGAATTTAACCAATAAATGATTGAGAACAGAGAACACTGTCAATCATAAACTTAAGCACACTTAAACGAAGGATGAACCTAACGATAGGACTTCAGAATAAATCAGAACAGTTGATTAAGAAATACTCTTTATTGTCTAATTGAATTCAGCTAATTTTATCAGAATGAATTTGGATATTAGTGTATCAAAAAGTGTGATGCAATCAACAGTGCAAAAAGAGGACAAAAGTTCAAACTGTGGCCCAATACACTATGTCTTTCAAAAGAGATTATATGCTGCTTTTAAATAGAGATAAGAATTAGATATGATTCGATGTTATAAATGGGAGACTTATTTTGTCTTCTAGGGGTAAATCTCCTCTTATGCACTGCTGAAGTTGGTTGAATGGTAGTGCTGATGTCCAAGATACAGAAAGTCATTGAATATTTTTGTTCCCAGCGGTGAAGCTGTGAAAGCTTATCCTCCATTTTAGCATCTGTACCTGTCTGTGAGTGTGAGTTTGACAGCAATATCAGTGAAAACCTCTGCTGGAATCTCTCGTGGCTGAGCGTCCTGCAGAGCCATCTATAATGTGGATCACTGCAGTATGTTGCATATATTTGTACTTTGGGATATTGCTGCTCTTAAGTATACTTAGGTGTTTATTTTAGGTTGTACTGGTAAAACCACCTTGGGTATTGTATACAACTAAACACAAATTAAAATATCCCCAGTCCAATGATCTGGATATTCCCAGCTGTATGTACAATTTACAGTAATAATAATATTGATGAACTGAAGGGAGAAAAATGATCCAGGATGGACTCACCTGAACAAGATAAATGTGCAATGTCTTGAAGATAGTACAGTCCTAAAAAGATGTCTTCACGGTACTTTCAGACAGAAGGTGGTCCACAAAGTGAAAAGGCCCAGCCCTCCTATCAAGATGGAACTTTTAGAAAGAGACCAAGGACAGGCTGCCCTGTTGGGGTAGAGGATATAGACATTCATTCAGGCATGTGGGGCATACGTCATTATTAATTTCACAGGTGCAGTCTAGGCTGTACGGATACTTTGCACTCTGCTTTCTCCTATGTATCAGTGCTGAAGAGCGTGGCTTCTTTTTTTGGAGGAGGAGACATTTGATAGCTAAGAAGCGTGGATGTAATGGTCTTTTCTTAGGTAGTGGTAGAGGGGGGTCATATTCTTGTGATATTATTGAGAGAATGTAGCAGCTTCCTTTCCCTATGCATGTTCCTACCGTCCCTTGCCCGGCACAGAAGACATTGTCACTTCCCTGTAACTGAAAATGCTAGATGAAAGCTTCCTGTGATGAGCAGATGGAAGATGCCCAGCAGGTGTGGAAGATTTCACTCCAGGTGCTACAAGGTTGCTAAAAGTACACAGACATAAAACACCTTTATTTTTAAATAAGATTCTTATTGATTTTGTAGGCTTTCCAAGTATTACTCCCACCTAATGTTAATTCCCCATTAGCTAAGTGTTAGATAATTCACTCAGCCATTTTGCATATGGTGACAGGGATTCAGATTTCTGTTTCTTAAGAATTTGTTTTTCCACTGACATCACAACCGAAACCCACTTTGCATTGATAACTGGTACTGTACGTGCATTCAGTGACCTTGTGAGGGCTACACAACGTATCCATTCTTGCATACAGAGCTTCAGTGATTCTTTAATTAATAGGAAGAGGATAAAATATAAGAAAATTAGCATCGTGTATTATGTCTCTCCATCATTATGCTGCATTAAGCCGGTATTAAGCAATCCTTCTGCAATCAACAGTACTAATTTAAAACCTATTTTGAAAGAAATGTGATGAGAATGATATGGACATTTTGGATTGTGCCACACACCTCTCCAGCTTTAGCTGGATATACCTTATTATTGTTTGCAAACCTCACATGCTCAGCCCTGGATGAAAGTCACTATTATTGCTGGGGAAGGCACCAGATGCGGGTTCCCAGGCCTCTGCTCAGCTGGGCTGGCCCCAGCCGGGCCAAGAGGCACGTGCTCCCCGCTCCTGTGGCCTCAGCCCCCTAGGAGTCAGCGGGATTGGCTGCCCTGGCCCAGGGAGGTGGGGCTGGAAGTTCTTCCAAGAGGAGACATCTGGGGTAGTCACGTGTCCCTCCATTTACATTGTGCCCCACCGCTATCAGGAGGCACAAGTTGTTTATGAACTGGAGGTTCTTTGAGATGTGTGGTCCCTATTTGTATTCCACTACCTGCTCTCCATCCCCTCTGTGCAGACTGTGTTGTACTTAAAGTACTGCACAGGATCTTTTCAGGGGGAATAAGACAAAACGCCACATTTATTAGTAATACATGTATTCATTAACACTGTATTATATGCATATAATATATTACACTTACACTCACACACACACACAAACACACTCCGTCTTGTTGTTACCAATTAGTTGCCCCCCTTAACTGCACTGCCCAGGTGAGTTAGATGGGGGAGGGGGTGGAGCCGGGCTTCTGCCGATCCAGATCGATGCTCCCATGTTGACAAGACGAGACCCGGGGTCCTCTGCAAGACACTTCATTTTTATAGCAGCTTTCCTCTTATGCAAATCTATACCAGATTCAAACTCTATGTCTGTGTCCATTGGTCCTTTGTGCTGCTTTCTTTTGAGTGTTGTCCCAATGCTGCAAAGAGGGTGTTTCCAAAAGAAGGTGCTTGCTTCTAACCCCCCGAGGCCGTCGGTATGTCTGCTTGTTTTTAATGAGCCCACTTGACACGTTTTATTGTCCTTGGGTCTGGCTCCCAGCCCCTCTCCAACAGTTGAAGCTGTCTGGAGGTGCTGCCTTCCATGCCTTGCTCATCCACACCTCATTCATTCAACAGGGCAATTGATTAAGAGTGGGGGGGAAGAGCTCTTGTTCTACTGCTAGCAAAAAGAAATTTTTCTTCTATGTTATTCTATCCTTAGGGGCTATAATATTATACCAAGGGCAATGCAAAGTTTCTAAATGAGGCTTTGATACAAAGTCCCATGAAAACAGAGGTCACACGTGGGTAGACCCACCACAAGGTTATATGAAGAGGCACAATGTAAAGTCATATGAAAATTATCAGAGATTTATCTACAACTGGACTACACGGTGGTAAGAGGGACACTGGAGAGGCATCATCCTGCACGAACTATTATATCCTTGGCTGCAAGCACAAGGGAACGCACTATGCATGTGTGGGTCAAGGGACACTGCTAAGAAATACTTCCGGACTCAGATGCATGGCGCGCATGCACACCCATGTATGGGGTACAAATAGGGACCACACATTTCAAAGAACCTCCATTTACAGGTAGGTAACTTCCTAAATTGCAGCAAGGGCGATTTAGGTTAGACAAACTTCTTAACTGTAAGGGTAGTTAAGCACTGGAACAAATTGCCTAGGGAGGCTGTGGAATCTCTGACAGAACAGGTTTTTAAGAACAGATCAGACAAACACCTATCAAGTAGGGTCTAGATAATACTCAGTCCTGCCTCAGTGCAGGGGACTAGACTAAATGACCTATCGAGGTCCCTTCCAGCCCTACATTTCTATGATTCTATGAAACATCCAATTTGTTCAAATACACCAATTCACTATAGTATATTGGAAACTCATAGTCATTAGAGATAGAAACTACCTATTAGCTTGACATGTCCATCCCCTGGGAGTCAGTATTGGATTGTTCCCTACAGAATATGCTTGAATATATTGTCCATTTAATTTTAAATGACCCAAGCTATAGGACTGCCTCCATTTATTTTGGGAGACTATTTCATGGTCCAGTAGACTTCACTGTTGATGAAATTCTTCCCTCTATTCGTCTTAAATATCTCTTTCTTCTTTCTCAGCCCTCTACACCTAGTAAAACTCTATTGGGCCCTTTCAATAATTCTTCTTCCTCCTTGACATTTACACTCTTCAAATACCAACAGACAGTTATTGTCCTGCTCACAAGTTAATCTCCCTTGCTCTTCAATCACTTTATTTCCGTTCTCTGTATTCCATCTAATTGTCACAGTTCAGGACAACTGAACCTGTTTTTCCCTGCTTGTGGTCCACCAAGGGCACCCACTCTAGGCCCCTGGCTCCTCAGCTGTCACCTCTCTTGGGTGAAGACACATGTCTCTATCCCTCCTGACCAGGGATTTTTCCAGACTGCACAGTTCCCAGCTTACTCTGTGATATCCACAACAAAAGGTCAGTGTCTCTGCTTTGCTTCCTGTCCGAAGGCTATGAACAGCTGTAATTGCCAGCAGTCACAAATTACCCCACAGCTCTTTATAAGCAAGCACATGTATTCTTAAGGTGAAAGCTTTACAGAGAAAACTTATTAAAAACAATTAAAGTTCCTATATGTCTGCTAAAAAGTTACCAGCGGTCACCCAATAGTCTTATGGGACCTCAGTAATCCTTCCACTCCTCCCAGAAAGGATTGGGGAGCCCCTTGCACAGAAAGTCCTCTCCATTTTCTAGATCAGAAAGAAGACTCTGTGTTAGTCTAAACTCAGGCTATTTATCCAAAAATCATTTATTTTTCTGTTGGTCTTCGGAGAATCCAGTTTGAACTAGTATATGTGAGCCTCTCCAAGTGGTGGCATTCCTTTGCAGGTTTACAGCCTGAGTGAATTTGCCTAATCACCCCTACACACATAAACACATGCGCACACTTCTTAATTCCTGGAGGAGCTGTGGTCACCTTTCCCCATAGAACTACCTTCAGTCCCTGGCCCGCAATGATACGTGAACTTAATACAGCAAGATCTCCAAAAGATATTGCAGGAAATTGCTGTATCTGTCACACTAATTTACTCATTTTCTTCTGCTACCAAGGTGTTTGGGACTATATATAATACCTAGTTGTAGTCACACCAGAGCTATGTAGAACAGAACTATAAATTCCCCAGGGCCTGAGCCAGTGGCCATTGAAGTCAAAGACTTCCACTAACTTCAGAGGGCTTTGGATCAGGCCCCTAGTCTGTGGCATGATGACACTTGTGTTTACATCCCAAAATGACTGTATTCTCTGCACCCCTGTATTGTATTACACTCTGATAACCAATGAGTTGATCATGATAATCTCCCTTAGGTTTCTTTGGTATTATTACTGGGGAGAAGGTAAGTGAAGAGTATGTTTTGGGGAAAATATATATACAAGTCTGAAAGTAAAATGGTAGATGCACAGAAATAACAGGGAAGCCTTTGGGAAATAGGGAGATTCTGTAGCAAGTGATGATATGAACAAGTAAAGCTAGCTGTGCCAAAAGGCTGCTGTGAAGATCGTTTTTCTTGCTCATCACTTTGATCATATCTTGGGTATTCCTCCACTGGTTCCTCTTTCTCCAGCACATTAAACATAAGCTATTGGTCTTTACTTTGAAGGCCCTATACAGGGGCCCTATTTTGGTGTTAGCGTGGAAATAATGTAGTCTGGAGATGTTGTAGGGGAAAAAACAGGGCAAACACGTGTTTTCAAAATTGCACTAGATTATGACGCTATGTTCTCATCATCCTGACCTGAATTGTGTGCCTTAGTAAGCTTATTTTGGGAGAGTTTTTAAGTGCTATGCAAGTGAGCACTGTAGGGGGCATGAAAATATGGACGGTGTTGGAAAATTGGGATTGGGATGACTCTTGATGAGATCAAAGAGCTAATCAGTACAGTTGAGAGATTTATAAACTCCCTTTATCCTGAGATACTGGATTTGCTCCTCCGTTTCAGGGAGAATTCAATGCATTTTTTTTTATAGCTGCTAGTCTCTGGAGTTAAGCGCTCTCATTGTCGAATACAGTGGACCAGGTGTGGAAAGATAGATAGATCTATCTTTCAGTCGGTTGTGTCTTCCAGTTGATTTTGTATTTCTGAACGCAGGCGTTGCAATTTTGGTTTTGCTACATTCACTTTTCCCAGGGGAAAAAATAAAATCCATAAATGAAAAACAAACCAATGCTAAGCAGAGTCCCTGCTAAATGAATTATTTATTTATTTTCTTTCCCACTGGCTGCTGAATGATTGACATCTGTATATATATGTCTGTCTGACCCATCATTTAAATGCAATCCATCCACACTGGAGGAGATACATATGTGATAATATACCATGTGGTACTACGTTGTGGTAAATTCATTTGTCATGAACCTTTGACCGCTTCACCAGCATTCTGACTCTAATCCATTTCTCAGGCCTTGTCTACATTTGCAAGTTGGAGCGCATTAAATCAGCCCTGGGCGCCATAACTCCTGAAGTGTCCACATTGGCAAGGCAGTTAGAGCGCCAGGACCCCACAGCTGGAACGTCCCTGGTAATCCACCTCCACGAGAAGCATAAAGCTTGCTGTGCCCCGGCTGAAACACCCGGGCATCAGTGTGGATGAGGTGTTGAATTACTGCGCTATGATTGGCCTCCGGAAACGTCCCATAATCCTCTGAAGTCAAGGGACCACTCTGGTCATTGTTTTGAACTCGGCTGCAGGAGTACAGATATCCCCTTTCAAAGCTCCGTTTCTGACAGCCCGCTGCTTATCTGCTCCAGGACACAAAGCAAACCATTACTGTGGAATGCTCCTGCTGCAGAGGCAGGCGTGCGTGTGTGTGTGTGTGTGTGTGTGTGTGTGTGTGTGTGTGTGTGTGTGTGTGTGTGTGTGAGAGAGAGAGAGGTGGGGGGGTGGGGACTGATGTCGGGTTTCTCCCTTCCCCCTGCTGCTGTCTGAACTTACAAGACAGCATGCTGACACACTCTCTGCCCCCCAAAACACACTGTCTCTCCCCACACATACACACAACACACTCCCTGTCACCCTCCACCCCCTGTCCCTCATTTGAAAAGCCGCTGGCAATCTAGTAGGATGCCCTTGGAACAATGGGATTGGGAAACCTGCATCATATGATGCTGTTCCTGCCCCATTAGGGATTGCAAACCCTTTCCAAAGCATGTGGCAGCCACTTGCACACTGGGATGGCTCCCACAATGCACTCCTCTCTGTGGGGTTGCAAGAGCTGCTAATGTGGACGTGCTCCACAGTCACAGGGAGCACAGTGTGAACACATGGCAGCACTTTCCCTGCTGCTGTCTCCACGGGCTGGTTTAACTCCCAGCGCTCCACATCTGCAAGTGTAGACGTAGCCTTAGAAGTATACTTCAAACATTCCAAACTTCTGTGCAGTGTCAAGCAGCTGCCATTCATCATCATCATCATCTTCGTCATTATCAACAACTAAAAAAATGTTTCCATCTTCCTCCCAAACATGATTCTGGTTTGAGTCCTAGGGTCCACAGTGTTCAGTGCTTGACCCTAAGGTCCAGCATCTCATGTTTCTCCAGGAAACAGGTCAGCTTCTCAGTGGGACCCACAACACTTATTTCTGTCTCTGAAAGGTCCTGAGATATCAGACTTTACAGCTGTGACAGTATTATGTATGGGAAAGCTATTTGATGTAAATTTTAGAGATTTCTAATATCCACTAATTATAGTTTTCCTCTTCACTATTAGAGTCATAGGACCGAATCCAAACCCCATTGAAGTTGACGGGAGTTTTTTCCATTGACTTCAGTGGGCTTAGATCAGACTTATAGTAACCTAAGCCCAGGTATTCAGCTACATGGGGATGGATTTTAAACATGTGCTAAAGTTTAAGCATTTCGTTTACAGAGGAAATAAAATAATAATAATAAACCCACACTTGACTATACACACATTGTACATAAAACCATCTACATTATTTATGCATATATAAATATCCCTCTACCCCCATCTCTCTCACTTTGTCACCAAACAACCACAAGCAATGATTCTGCTATTGTAAATGTCTATATCTATCCACCTTCTGTCACATCTGCATGTACCAATATGTAGATGCCAAGATATGGGACTTTAAATCATGCACATTATTAAGTATATAGATATTTATAGGGTTTTGTGTGTTATATACACACATTATATATATGTGTGTGTGCATATATACATACACACAGTATATATAGTGCTTGTGTATGTGTGTATATATGCGTGTGTGCACACACATAATGTCTGTGAATATTTAAAAAAAAAACCCTATATCTGCATACATAATAATGCGGATGATTTAAAGTCCCATATCTTGTCATCTGTGTAGTGATACATAAAGATGTGACAGAAGGATGGATAGATCTAGACGTGTAACAGCAAAAATAAGGTTTGTGGTTGAAGCATTGTTTGGTGACAAAGAGTAATGATAGAATCTAATGTTAATGCTGCCTGTGCTGGAAAAGATGCCTTTCCTCTTCATGATTTACTGCACCTTTTTGGCCTAATTTTCCATTACCAGATGATGACTCTCTCACAAAAGGTAATACCTTACACAGGTAATATTTCTGTAGTGAAGTATACAGTAGAAACACGATGTGCTGCATTAATACAGCTATTTTCTATTTTCTCTCTTGTAATTGGCTGGCGTAAGGGACTTGGAATTGCAACTTGTCTGTCAAACGAACGCCAGTTCACTCCCAGTTGCTAATTAACAATATGCTAATCAATGTGCATAAGCCAGCCAAGATATTTTACCCATGTGCTCTGGAGTTGTGCTGTAGTTCTGACTCCTTGTGCTCTTGGGTTGTGTTCTTTGTTCTGCCATTGATTTGTATTTCTGATCTTTGGGGAAATAATTTCTTGTAAGAACTCTGTGCCTCAGTTTACCCATCTGTAAAATTGGGATAGTATTTGTCTACCTTGCTGAAGTATTGTGTGGCTTAACTAATGCATGTAAAGTGCCTTGATCCATGGAAAGAGTGTTACAGAAGAGCAAAGTATTGTTACTGGAATATCTGTCCAACTCTCATCTTCTGTAGCCTGTAGTCCTCAGGAGGTCATCTAGTCCAACCCCCTGCTCAAAGCAGGACCAATTCCCAACTAAATCATCCCAGCCAGGGCTTTGTCAAGCCGGGCATTAAAAACCTACAAGGAAGGAGATTCCACCACCTCCCTAGGTAACGCATTCCAGTGCTACCCCTCCTCTCAATCTCTGATGGGTACAGCATGTAAAAAGTCAGTACTGATGGGTGCACCTCTGGCATTTTCCTCTAACCCTGTCCACTGAGTAGTAGTGGGAGTTCACTTGATGTAACCCTTGAGCAATCCACCCTCCAACCCAACCTAAAATAGCTATATTTGCTTCAGAGGCAACCCTGATCTACCTTCTTTTGGCTCATGTGGGGTTGTTGAGGAGCTTGAGTGTGGGGGAGGTGAGAGAACCCTATGGGTCCCTGAAAGGAAAGGGATCTTCGGGCTTATGAGGAAAGGGTCACTGAAAAGTTAATTAAAATCGGCATAAAGGAGAAAAGCATTTTATGGTGAGGTGTCATTTGTGTTCCACCCTGTTTAGCAAGGGGTCCCTGGCTCTTCATACATTAGCCATGACAGTGATGTTCTCACAGAAAACAGAGTAAATGGAGCAGGCAATTTTAAGCACATAAATTGAGTTTTGGATGCTGACACTGAGGACTGTTATTAATTTAAGAACATAATAAGAACATAAGAAAGGCCGTACCGGGTCAGACCAAAGGTCCCTCTAGCCCAGTATCCTGTCTACCGACACTGGCCAATGCCAGGTGCCCCACAGGGAGTGAACCTAACACGCAATGATCAAGTAATCTCTCTCCTGCCATCCATCTCCACCCTCTGACAGACAGAGGCTAGGGAAACCATTCCTTACCCGTCCTGGCTAATAGCCATTAATGGTCTTAACCACCATGAATTTATCCAGTTCTCTTTTAAACTCTGTTATAGTCCTAGCTTTCACAACCTCCTCAGGTAAGGAGTTCCACGAGTTGACTGTGCGCTGCGTGAAGAAGAACTTCCTTGTATTTGTTTTAAACCTGCTGCCTATTAATTTCATTTGATGACCCCTAGTTCTTATATTATGGGAATAAGTAAATAACTTTTCCTTATCCACTTTCTCCACATCACTCATGATTTTATATATCTCTGTCATACCCCCCTTAGTCTCCTCTTTTCCAAGCTGAAGAGTCCTAGCCTCTTTAATCTCTCCTCATATGGGACCCGTTCCAAACCCTTAATCATTTTAGTTGCCCTTTTCTGAACCTTTTCTAGTGCCAGTATATCTTTTTTGAGATGAGGAGACCACATCTGTATGCAGTATTTGAGATGAGGGCGTACCATCGATTTATATAAGGGCAATAATATATTCTCAGTCTTATTCTCTATCCCCTTTTTAATGATTCCTAACATCCTGTTTGCTTTTTTGACCGCCTCTGCACACTGGGTGGACATTTTCAGAGAACTATCCACGATGACTCCAAGATCTTTTTCCCGACTTGTTGTAGCTAAATTAGCCCCCATCAGATTGTATGTATAGTTGGGGTTATTTTTTCCAATGTGCATTACTTTACATTTATCCACATTAAATTTCATTTGCCATTTTGTTGCCCAATCACTTAGTTTTGTGAGATCTTTTTGAAGTTCTTCACAGTCTGCTTTGGACTTAACTATCTTTAGCAGTTTAGTATCATCTGCAAACGTTGCCACCTCGCTGTTTACCCCTTTCTCCGATCATTTATGAATAAGTTGAATAGGATCGGTCCGAGGACTGACCCTTGGGGAACACCACTAGTTACCCCTCTCCATTCTGAGAATTTACCATTAATTCCTACCCTTTGTTCCCTGTCTTTTAACCGGTTCTCAATCCATGAAAGGAATTTAATTTTAATTTAATTTTCCTTGCCTCCTGCAGACCTGTAGTGAACTGTTTTCTTTTTTTAAAAACTGCTCCTTCAAGTTGTGTGTTTTGTTTTTTTTATTAGGAGTAGTTTATGAAGTAATACAGGATTTTATGTACCAGTATTTGCCTACCCCATGGGCCAGTTATAACAAGTCAGAACACAGAACAAAGCATCGTTTATGAGCACACAATCCTAACGGAAAAGCACAGGCCAAATCTCATTTGTAATGAAGGAACAAGACACAGCAAGCAATGTACTTTTCCACTGACTTCGGTGGGCCCAGGATTTATCCAGAGAGGAGTAGCCTGAATACAGGGCGAGGAACCAGGAACTGAGGAGTTTTTATTCTGAAATTGACACTCTCCTTGGCTTTTGGGAAGATGCTGAACCTCTGTGCAACAATTTTTCTCTCACGTACAAGTGCCTGAGAGAGAATCTAATGCAAGTTCATTTGTCTAGCTGTCATCTGTGATGAAACTCATGTCACATGTACTTACCCTGCCCATGAAGCACCGTTTTGAGAGCAAACTAGGAACAGATCACGGTGTAACTGGGGCTATGCAGTCTAGTGGAATGATTTTTTTACTCACTGTTCATCTATTAATATTATATTGATTTCTCTATTAACTCATCACTGTCAATGGGAAAGAGCAAAGAGCAGGTTTTAAAAAATCCATTTTGAAGACTAAGATGACTACATTATCAGATGGTACAAATGATGAATGCTGTAAGCAAAATACGTGCTGCTCAGCTTACTTGAAAATATTGAGTGTCACTTGCAGAACTCCCGTAGGAGCTTTGCAGTCAACGAGTTATGCCGTATCCCCTAATTTGTGCCAACAAAAACTTTATAACACCGCATGCCATCACTTATTCTATACTACTCATGCAAATAAGTTTGAATCAATGTGATATCATCAGCTGTGTGTTGAATGGCTGCTAGAGGTGTGCCATTCATGTAAAAAGAATGGTTAAAGGATGTTCGTCCAGATTTTCAAAAATGTTTTAAACACACACAATTGGGACCAGATTTTCAGAAGAGCTCAGCTCCTGTTTAGGCACCCAGATCAGATGGCCATATTTTCAAAACTGCTCAGTCCCCAGCCATTCCAGTGACTGGAGTTCATAAGGGCTATTGGGGGAAGGACAGATTGGGGCAGGGGCTGAATAGGAGTGGAGATGCAGGGCCACATGGGGACAGGGTGAGGGTGTGCAGGGACACGTGGGGGAAGGGGGTGGCTGAATGGGTGCACGGGGACACATGGGGACAGGGGAAGGAGTGCAGGGACACATGGGGGGGAAAAGGGTGGCTGAGTGGGGGCACAGGGACACATGAGGAGTGGGGTGCAGGGACAGATGGGGAGGGAGGCAGATGTATCTGACTGAATTAGAAAAGCCAGGGGTCAGCCAGGCTCTGCATGGGGGAGGTTCCCTAAGAATCCCTTCCCACCTCCCAAAACAACCTGTTCCATACTTTTCCCACCCATACCCAACAAACCTCCAAATTCAAACCCAGGCTCCTTCCCAGTAATTACTTCCCTTTCCCTCAGCTCCTCTGTTACCTCTGACTCCCTCAAGCCTTTGCTCTGCTTCTGAGTGGTGCAGGAAATACCGGTTCTGTACTGTAGTTTAAATGATTATTACTCGGAGTTCTGTATTAATATGCCTAGTAAGGAATCTATTTGTCAAAAAAAAAAAAAAAATCCTGAATCTTTTTCATTGTCTGTATTGTTACAGACATACTTGCTGACAGGTATTTTGAAATAAATTACCAAAATCATTGTACCTGGTGTAATTATATTGTGTTATTTTGACAAATAATATATACAGAATTTTGCAGAATTTGGAAATATTGTACGCAGGATTTTTAAATTTTTTGGTGCAGATTTTTTTTTTTCCGTGCAGAATTCCCCCAGGAGTCCATATTCTCAATCCCATTTTGCATCTGGGGACTCTCAGACACCCTGGGCCTCATTCATTGCTGCGCTGCTGCCGCTTCAGGCCAGGGCAGCTCTAAAATATGTCAGTGATTTTCCTAAAACCAGAGAGTCAGAGCCAGGATTAAAATTGTGCACTGAATTGCTAGGCAGTTGGAGAATACTGTTGCTGACAAAAGATGATTGTAATCTATCCAGTTTGGAAGAAGGTCAGGGAAAATGCTAATAGTCATTTGTAACTGAAGGCAGATCTTCCCTACAGGGGGAGCTTGCTGTGCTTTGAAGTTTAGCCCATGATATCATGACTTTATCAAGTGAAGATAAATAGCAGCCTGTCTCTCTGAGGGCACATAGCAGATTGTTCTGTCAAGGAGAAAGATAACTTACTGCCTTGTGAAGGATGTTGGAGATATAGGGGAGCAGGGAGGAAAGGAGGAACTAAGACATGTGTACACTTTAAACCGATCTGGAGGAAATAATACAGGTGGGTCAGTTGTGTTGGATGAAAATACGTTGAACTCTTAAAATAAAATTCATCTCTTTCAATGCCCTGGGATGGACAGGCTGATGTTCTCCTAACAGAAGCGGGTAGGTACAGTGCTCCAAGGTCATGTGCAGAGCTCTGCATCAGAGATGTTGATTAGCATGTGCTGATTTTAAAGCAGAGGTTCTCTACTGGCCACACTATTTCAGGAGGCGTGTGCTCTAGGTGCTATTGTACAGTGCCATCTGGCATATATCAAGCTTCTCAGCAAAATCTTTCTCCCAGGCTGGTAAAAGGGACAAAGTGGGAGGGGAAAGAGTTAAAGGCACGGTGCTGTTCGATGCCCATGAATGATCTTTTCGTACAATAAAATAAGAGACTGCCTGATGCTTCTCCCCCATGGCTGGGGATGTCATGAAAAGCCTCAGTGCAGAGGGGAATACCCAAGTCTATCATTGGGTGAGGAGCGCAAACTAATCAGAGTGTTCTCTTTGGCTAGTTTGAGGGATAGGTTATGGGATTCAGAGCCTTTCACTGCAAGATCTCCAGCTTTCTCACAGGCCAAGCTCCTTGTGACCAAAGTGCCTTTGGAAGGCTGCTGACCGTCATTTGTGAAATCAGATTGATGGTCCAATCCCAGACACAGTTGATCAGACACAATTGGCACTATGTGGTAGTAAGTTTGATATGAAATAGGGCACAAAGCTGCAACTGTCCTCTCGGCCTCAGAGGTGGCGTGGAGGGGCCCTTACGTTGCTGCTGCCCATGGCGTGTCTCTTCAGAGAATAAATGGAGGGTCTCAATCACCAGGGCTGTTGTTCCTACTCTCATCACCAGCACTACGATTTAGTGTTTATTCCCGTTCTCCGTGGAGTGGAATGAGAGCAATGGTCTGGCCTCCCCAGCCGGGGAGATTGGAGGACACAGGGGTGCAGACAGACTGTGAAGTAGAGAGTTTGTCTAGGGAGCTGTGCTGAGTCAGCCAAGTGTCATATTAGCACCTTTTAGGCGGACACTCTAAACATATTGTTATGCAAATTTCAGCTAATCAGCCTGATTTGATTAGCAAATAGTGGCAGCATCCAGAGCCCCAAGATCACTCGGTTAGCAGGAGTTCCTGGGTCTTGCTGCCTTCTTTATATTAAAATCCCTAAAATAAATCCACTGGAGCACCTCTGTCTGCACTGAATGCATTCAATCTCCTCCTTCCCTCCCTGCTGCACTCCTCGCTAGATGTGGATAAAAAGGAAGCAACCAGAATGATAACAGAACACTAGTTATTACTGGTAAACTAAGCCTCTCCAGTGGAACAAATCAGCCTCTCACACCCCCATCCCTGTGTCTGATAAGAGGGTGGTGTTAAAACAGAATCAAGACAGGCTCCGTTCACTTTTGGTTAGGGCTTTCTGCAGCTGAAGAGCTCATTTGGGAGCCTGGCCTGGGGGCTGAAGGAGCTCAGCACTTGGTCTGAGGACTGCTTTTGATTTTCCTGCCTTCCTATTTTCAGCCCCCACGTAATATGTGGACCCTCTATGGATCAGCATCAGCAAGATGGTGGTAGGGCAGTATTCTCCTTTTGGCTAGGTCTACACTACACTCCTGAATCGGCGGGTAGAAATTGACCTCTCGGGGATCGATTTATCGCGTCCCGATGGGACGCGACAATCGATCCCCGAATCGGCGCTCTTACTCCACCAGCGGAGGTGGGAGTAAGCGCCGCCGACAGAAAGCCGCAGAAGTCGATTTTGCCGCCGTCCTCACAGTGGGGTAAGTCGGCTGCGATACGTCGAATTCAGCTACGCTATTCACGTAGCTGAATTTGCGTATCTTAAATCGACTCCCCCCTGTAGTGTAGATGTACCCTTAGTAATGTGGGGTAGTTTGAAAGGGAAAGGGACAAATCCCAGGCCTTATAATTCAGATGGCCTTCGCAAGCCTGTGCTTGTTGCTAAAGCACGAGAAATAATTCAGCACTGGCAGAAGGCGATAAGCCATGCTCCTCCAATCAGTTTATCAGGCTTCTGCCCTACACCACTATGAAGGGTTAAAGAAGGTGACTTCATGCATTGTAGTCGTTAAGTCATGTTACAGAAATCAAACAAAATAAAAAAGAGGACTGTGGAATTGCTGAGTCGGTGAATACAGAGCTTCACACGCACACGGTGGGGGCAGGCAAGGAACCAGCCCTGCTTTTCTTTCCCAGTCATCCGTCACCCCATTTGAGGATTAAGGACTTTGCATCTTTTAGTCCTGAGTCTTTACATTTAACTCCAGGTGCTGCTGAATGTCACACAGTTTTACAACTCGCCTATTAAGATTTAAGGGAACTCTCTTCCTTTTGTGGTTTTTATGTGGACCACAAAACAAGGATTGTAACTTCTCTGAGACCATCGCCTGGTAGGAAACAGACCGGGAAATATGCTAGCAATCAGTGGTTTTTAAACATAAGTTATCTTCCTCCCCACACCTTTAAGACGTTTGGTGAGAGGGGGTAATTTTACTTGTAGAAATTGTGGGATAGATCCTCAGCTATTGTAAACTGATGTAGCAGCCTTCACTTCAATGCCAATTTACAAAGGCTGAGAATCTGGCCCTTTAAACTTACATCTTGGCTTCTTTTATTATTTTGTATGGTTTTCACAGTCCTCCAAAAAAGCATGATGTACAACAATTAATCTGTGTATAGCTCTCTTTTCCCCTTAATATTCTGAGAAGACTGAAAAGCTCTCCTCTATTTACTAGATAAAGAGAAGAGGTGGGTGAGGAAGTATCTTTTATTGGGTCAACTTTTGTCTCTCTCACCGACAGAATTTGGTTCAGTAAAATATATTACTTCTCCCACCTTGTTTCTCTCATATTCTGGGACCAACACAGCTACCTCAAAACTGCAAGTTACTAGTTAAGCAATATTCAGTTTTATCCTGTGATTAGAGTGCCGGGGACAGAACTGAGTTCTATTCCAGCCTCTTCTTATACAGGTTTGCTGTGTACCTTGGGGGAGAGGGGGAAGGGACTTTACTTCTTTGTGCCTCAATTCTTGATCACCGAAATGGGGATAATACTGACCTACACTGAGGGTGTTGTAAGACTTACATAATTAATGTTTGTAAAACATTTGATAACCTTGTTTAATAGTTTTCGGCCAATATCGTTGATTTGAAATCAAATATTTTATGTAGGGCTGCCGATTAATTGCAGTTAACTCACACAATTAATTCAAAAAAATTAATTGTGATTAAAAAAAGTAATCACGATTAATCGCACTGTTAAAAAACAGAATACCAATTGAAATTTATTAAATATTTTTATGCTTTTCTATATTTTCAAATATATTGATTTCAATTACAACACAGAATACAAAGTGTACTGTGTTCACTTTATATTTTTGATTACAAATATTTGCATTGTAAAATGAATAAACAAAAGAAATAGTATTTTTCAATTCACCTCATCCAAGTACTGTAGTGCAATCTCTTTATCATGAAAGTGCAACTTACAAATGTAGGGTTTTTTATTACATAACTGCACTCAAAAACAAAACAATATAAAACTTTAGAGCCTACAGGTCCACTCAGTTCTACTTCTTGTTCAGCCAATCGTTAAGAGAAACAAGTTTGTTTACATTTATGGGAGATAATGCTGCCCACTTCTGAATTACAATGTCACCTGAAAGTGAGAACGGGTGTTCACATGGCACTGTTGTAGCTGGTGATGCAAGATATTTACATGCCAGATGCGCTAAAGATTCACATGTTCCTTCGTGCTTCGGCCGTTGTTCCAGAGGACATGCTTCCACGTGATGACACTAGTTTAAAAAAAATGCATTAATTAAATTTGTGACTGAACTTCTTTGGGGAGAACTGTATGTCTCCTGCTCTTGTTTTACCCACTTTCTGCCATATATTTCATGTTTTAGCAGTCTCGGATGATGACCCAGCACATGTTGTTTGTTTTAAGAACACTTTCAATGCAAATTTGACAAAATGCAAAGAAGATACCAACGTGAAATTTCTAAAGATAGCTACAGCACTTGACCCAAGGTTTAAGAATCTGAAGAGCCTTCCAAAATCTGAGAGGGATGAGGTGTGGAGCATGCTTTCAGAAGTCTTAAAAGAGCAACACTCTGATGTGGGATTTACAGAACCCGAACCACCAAAAAAAAAAATTTCAGTCTTCTGCTGGTGGCATCTGACTCAGATGATGAAAATGAACATGAGTCGGTCCACACTGCTTTGGGTCATTATTGAGCAGAACCCGTCATCAGCATGGATGCATGTTCTCTGGAATGGTGGTTGAAGCATGAAGGGACATATGAATCTTTAGCGTATCTGGCATGTAAATATCTTGTGATGCCGGCTACAACAGTGCCATGCAAACGCCTGTTCTCACTTTCAGGTGACATTGTAACAAGAAGCAGTCAGCATTATCTTCTGCAAATGTAAACAAACTTGTTTGTCTGAGCTATTGGCAGAACAAGAAGTAGAACTGGTTGGACTTGTAGGCTCTAAAGTTTTACATTGCTTTATTTTTGAATGCAGATTTTTTTTGTACATTATCATGAAAGTTGAACTTACAAATGAAAAAGAGATTGCATTACAGTACTTATATTAGGTGAATTGAAAATACTATTTCTTCTGTTTTTTACAGTGCAAATATTTGTAAGAAAAACAGATATAAACTGAGCACTGTACGCTTTGTATTCTGTAAAAACGAGGAGTCCTTGTGGCACCTTAGACTCTAACACATTTATTTGGCATAAGCTTTCATGTCTGTGTTGTAATTGAAGTCAATATATTTGAAAATGTGGAAAACATACAAAATATTTAAATAAATGGCATTCTATTATTGTTTAACAGCGTGATTAATTGCGATTAATGTTTTTAATCGCTTGACAGCCCTAATTTTATGTCATCAAACAGGCAGCAGCAATAGCTTTGGAATGACAGTACTTGGAAAAGTGAGAGCTTTTGCTTCACAGGTAGTTTGTTTCTGTGGGTGTTAGAATAACACTTTATCGCAGTAGGTCAAGCTGAAGGTGCAGTTGAGCAGATGGTTTTGTGCTCCACGTTCTCTGATGTTTCTTTAACCTTCAGCCAGGTGTGGTGGTGACTCCTCGTCAGATATCAGGTGGCACAAGTCCTGCTGAGCTGGTTAGTGCCTCTGCAGCATCGGTATAGCCTTAGCAGTGATAACAAATATGTTGGGATCTTACTGGTAGTGCAGTGTTAAATTAGTTAGTTCTTTTTGAGGTGAATTTAGAGCTGATATGTGCGCCAGACTGACAACCTTGTATTATTCACCATCCCATTCCTTTTGCATCCTAATATCTTGTTTACTTTTTTGTCCACAGCTGAACATTGAGCAGAAATTTTAATTGAGCTGTCTACAGTGATGCCCCTATCTTGAGTTCATAAAGTTAACTTTGAACGCTGTAAGGTGTACAAGTAGTTTATTTTTTCCCTCCAATGTGCATTACTTAGCATTAATTTAAGTTGAATATTGTTGGCCATTCACGTGACTTGACTGGGTCTCTCTGAACTTCCTCACAGTCCTCCCTGGCTCTGACTAACCTAAATAACTTTGTGTCAGATTTTGCTACCACACTGCTTACCCCCTTTTCCAGATCATTATTACATACATTAAACAACACATGAACTGAGAGGCACCCTGGTCTTAACCTTTTGCCATGATGAAAATTGACCTACATTGTGCTTTCTGTCTCCAAGCAGGCTTTGATCCATGACAATATTTTGCCTCTCACCGCATGACTACTTAACTTCTTTAGTAACCTTTTGTGAGGGACCTTGTCAAAGACCTTTTGGAAGTCTAAAAAAATGATGAGACACACAAGGTAGCTGAGGTAATTTCCTTTATTGGACCAACTTCTGTTGATAGAAGGTACAAGCTTTTGATTTTCACAGAGCTCTTCTTCTGTGAACCTTGAAAGCTTTCCCCTTCCACCAACAGATGTTGACCCAATAAAAAAAGATTACCTCCGTTACTTTTTCTTTTTCATATCCTGGGACCAACACAGCTACAACACTGGAAAAAAAAATTGTCAATCAGTTCTCTGTATGTACTACATTATTGACATGTTCAAAGAATTCTAAGAGATTAATGAGACACCATTCCCTTTTCAGAAATCATGCTGGTTAGACCTTATTATATCATAAGCTCCATGGTGTTTTGTTTTTAATTGTCATTTCAAACAATTTTCCAGGTACAGATGTAATGCTTACTGGTCTATAATTCTACAGATCAGGTCTAGAGCTTTTTTAAAAATATAGGTACATTATATGGGGGGAGGAGTAGCTCAGTGTTTTGAGCATTGGCCTGGTAAACCCAGAGTTGTGAGTTCAATTCTTGTTGGGGCCCTTTAGGGAATTGGGGTAAAAATCTGCCTGGGGCTTGGTCTTGCTTTGAGCAGGGGGTTGGACTAGATGACGACCTGAGGTCCTTTCCAACCCTATGATTTATTCCCTTGAAATCCTCTGGAACAGTGGCTGTTTTTTAACAAAAGATTGCCTATTTTTGTTAGCTACTCAATCGTGCCAAACTCAAGCTCCTTCCGGATTCTTGGATGTACTACCTGGGCCTGGTGACTTATGCTTTTTAAATTATCGGTTTGTTCGGGTACTTTTCGGGTGATCCAACAGACTCACCAAATTGTTCTCAAGCTCCCAGTTTCTGATATGCTTATAGACTCTCTTGTTGCATGTTCTTAATTCTTTAGCTATTTAACCATTCTAATTTCCTTCTTACTTATTGCCTGCTTTCATTTGTGCTCCTCTTGTGCTCTGAGGATAGACTAATTTAAGAGAATCCATCTTTTCTGCTCCTGGTGGATCCTCAAAAACGATTTGATATGAATTTTTGATGGAGTCTCAGTACATTCTGGTCCTCCCTAGTAATAATGCCTCTTTGGTTGTTGGAGAGATGGAGCTGATCTTGAGAATTGTGGGTAGCTGAGCTGCATGACTAAATGCATTTAGCGTGTGACTCTGTGGAAATGAAAATACAAAAAAAAAGTATCTTAGCTTCAATTTTTCTACTGAACAAACTAAAAATCTTCTGCTCAGGGATTTCAAGGCAAGCTTGGTAGTATTTTGGCAAGTTGCCCTCTGGCCAAAATCACTGCATGCCTTGGAGAGAGAACGGAAAAACACTTTAGTCCTCAATATTGAAACTGTTAGGTTTAATTTCATTTTAGGAGGGAAAATCAATTGAGTCATTCTGAAGAAATCATTGATTTTTAGAATTTAAGAGAACCAAATAAAAACATTGAGGGGGCAGACATATTGGCCATCTTTTGAGGGTTGTTCCTTTGGGAAAAACTCGTATGCAGCTACGGTATGACTTGTTGGCAAATTGCAATGCTGTCTCCTGGTGCAGTGCCCTCACATTGTGACATGACCTTATTGTGTGACAACACAATAGCTCAGCTTAGGCCAAGATTTTGAGAATTGACTAGTGATTTTGGGTGCTTCACTAGACACACTTTAAAGAGGGCTGATTTTAAGAGGGTGACTGCTTAGCTCTCATTTCAACCTTCTTGACCTTGTCTGAACCTCTGCGATGGTGGGTTAGCTGCAGACCTTGAACAAATAAAGCCACCTTTTCTGAGATAGATGCACCCGCTGTATGTCACCAGCGCCGTGAGCCTGTGGATGGTCAGGTTGGCTTTCCATTCAACTTCAATGTTCTAAGGAGCTCTCTGTACACATGGTCCAAGAGAGAAAGCCACACACCGTCACCTTGGCTTCAGAATGTAAAACCAGGAAGAAAACTAGGGTGTGGAACTGCTGCTGTTTTTTATTTTCCTTTCTCATTTTCCCAACACATAGGAAAATCACGGCCATTTCTGGCACTTGAAACCCTTGTGATCCGCACCAAAAGGCCTTTCCCCCCCTCTTTAGAATTGGCTGCTAATGAAGTCTGGGCTCTCATTTTTCTTCTTTCAGACCTCACTGACAAAAAAGGCCAATGTTGACACGAAGCATTTTTCTCCCATTTGTGTCATGGCAGCAATACCTGGGAGATTTACAACCTGCAGAGGATATTGAATCTGCTTCTGCGAACAAAAATTGAATCTGTCCCCACACTAATACAAGGTGTGCTAAAAAGCTTGAGGAAATAGGAGAGAAACAGAGATGTGGGGAGGCGGTTGCCAGTTGAAAACCCTTTCTGTGCACAGAAGGAAACTGGATTTCTTGGAGATAATTTCGTCATCACAACAGCTGCACAAGTTTAGCTATTCAGTCTTCAGTACCAGGGAAGCCATAGCTATACCTTTCAAGTTGAGACAGGAGGGGCAGCTGTGTAGGAGTGTACCTCATAGCACTTTACCTTCCCAATGAAGCTTACTTAATGTGAATTGTTCTTTAGGATCCTTGGATCAGAGGTGATAAGTAAAAGTGCATAGTGTATCAGTAACCTCATTAATGGGTTTGAATGGCTTTGTTTGTGGCTTATGAATGTAAGTAAACAGCAGAGTAGAAAATAAAATAACTCTCTCCCTCTGCTCTCTACTGCCATGGAGGAAACCCCCCGTGGTTTGTATTGTCCCTCTCTAAGGGTCCAGCTACGCAGGGATAAAAGACCTGCGACACGCCTGGCTCACCCTTCTGAGGCTCATGGGCCTTGGGCTGAGGGGTTAAAAATCACTGGGTGGACATTGTGGCTCAGGCTCTAGCCCGAGCCAGAATGTCTACAGAGCTATTTTTCACCCCCGGAGCCTGAGACCTGCGAGCCCGAGTGAATTGACCCTGGCCAGCCGTGGGGTTTTTATCCCTGGGTAGACGTACCCTTAGTGCACATGGCATGATCCAATAACTTGCTGTCGATGGAGTCCTGTGGTTGTAGGATGTCAAGTATAAGCTCATGTTCCATTCAGTTGTATAACGTTCAGCAAAACCACATTGGCCTTGAGTGCGTGATCTCCTCTCCACCCGAAGGGTTCCGTTGTTTTACCATGTAAGTGTTATAGAGGCTCACGGCGGTGATGCCGTCTTGCTACTTAGAAGTCTATTTATTGGGCCATTGAACAAAGTAAAAGTTACCATTAAGGTATAAGCAATGCTCATGCTGAGACAACAGAGGAAACACCTACACTGTAAAGAAGCACTTAACCTTTCAGTGTCTCTGCTTGGTACCAAGAATCTGAGTCTAAGGCTTTGTCTACATTAGCACTTTTGTCAGTGAAACTTTTGTCAGTCAGCGGTATGAAAAAAACACCACTGACCAACAAAACTTTCACCAACAGAAGTGCCGGTGTGAACAGCGCTATGTCGTCAGGAGACGGTCTCCTGCCGACGTAGCTATCGCCTCTCATTGGGGATGGTTTCATTATGCCGGTGGCATAAGGCAGCTACACAGGAGACCTTACAGCGGTGCTTAGTGTAGACAGAGCCTTACTGCAGTAAAATCTAAAGTCCCAGTGTTTGATGGGCTGAGGTTAGCCCCATTCATGATGGGCTAGAAGATTGCAAATAGCATTGCTAATAGTGGAAAATCTCCCTGCGGTCAATGAAAAATGGGTTCATTTCTGTTCAGTTTCCTCTCTTTGGGCCAAATTCTGTTTCTACTGAAGTTAGTGGGAGTTTTGCTATTTGCATCAGTGAGATCAATGTTTGTCTCTTAATTGTTTAACTAAACAGAACTGTATAGACACACCCACATACACACACCCACACCCACACACCTCCCGCTTTATGTCTTTGCATTCTGGATTCAAATTCAGGCCTTATGGCTACTATTGAATAGTGACAAGAATGACTAATCCCCATGTATAATTCCTTGGGTAAAGTTTCCCTTCTGCAGAAGCTTGAATCAGATTGCAGCCTATTCTCGTTTGATTGAGGTAATTCTGGGAAGGCATGCAGATCACAGCAAGCAAGAATGCAGAGGGCCTTCCTGTGAGATGAACAATCCAATTTATGCCCAGCAAAGGAATAGGGGAATTTAAAATCAGAAGCATTAACAGAGAATTTATCAGGAAAAAGCAAAAAAGGCTAAGAGCAAACAGAAATGCAGTCTCAATTTACTGAAGTTTAACTTTTCCAGTGTTAACTATAACACAGCTTCATGTTACGTGATTACAGCAGCTGTAAGTTAAAGGGAAAAGGAAATAACTGCAGCTCATCATTTTCATCTTACCTTCCCCCCAAAGTTAGAAATAAAGAGAAAGATAGGGGAAGGGGAAAGAAAAAGAACAAAATTGCATTTGGAATGAAGCCCTGGAATTGGCAGCTGTTAGCAGCCTCAGGACAAGTGATAAAATGCTACATTAAAGTAGCCACAGTGTGACAGAATAAGCAGGATGGGAAATAGCTTTATAAATGTGCTTACCAGGATAAACAGATGTGATTGAGGGCACCTCCGTTCTGTCACTGAACACTATAAAGGGCAGAAATTTATGGCAATCTATTTTCTCATGAAATAACAAGGAGGTTTCAGACAGAGGTGAGGGCTCTATGCACATGTCAGGGATAGAATTTGAGTAGAAACATCTCTCCTCCTCTAATAAACCATTCTGGTAGTACAATAAATCGAAACATGGGTGTCCTTAATAATTCACAAGCAAGAAGGGGGGTAGGGGCTGAGTGCAAGCACTGATGGTCCTTTTGAAAAATAGGACCCTATTTTCAGACACCCATAGTAACTCTGGGTTTGACACTGGTAAAATATGCAAAGGAGATTGGGCCAGATCCTTTGCCCTCGCTAATTCCTGTGGGGCACGGGACCTTGATGGGGAACATCTAGGGGTGGGAAAGGTGGATTAAAGAAACCCCTGTGTTTCTCTGATCCTGGAGGCTGCTGAAGGACCGTTAAGCCCCTTTAGGGCTGGTCTAATTTATGCCATCTGATAACAGCTCCTTGGCACTGCTGCACGGTCTGGGACTGTTGGACCACAAGTTGCAGTGGTCAGGCTTTGATGCATCCTCAAGGGCTGGTGGCGGGGATGCTTAGTGGGTGGGACAGAACAATGCAAAAGGGGGTGGATTGTGGATGTGCAAATGTACTTTAGC
Organism: Trachemys scripta elegans; assembly: GCF_013100865.1. Classification (NCBI taxonomy): domain Eukaryota; kingdom Metazoa; phylum Chordata; order Testudines; family Emydidae; genus Trachemys; species Trachemys scripta. Next base: position 275,767,373 of record NC_048299.1, on the reverse strand, counting down.
ATCTCCTTCAGTGAATACAAGAAACAGGCAAATCCAGACCAGGTTGGTAAAAGCAGAAAGTTATTACCAGCTGATGGCTCTTCAGTGAGCTAGGTACAATGAGATGCTGGGTCTCAGTTCAGTAACCGGTGCATAGATATCCACATTACGAATGTTACCATACAGCTGGCATCATTGTTGGCCTGAATGAGCCAACTTCCCTTTCACCCCCAGAACTGGGTGATTTAAGGTCAGGACTGAGACTCATGGCCAGGTCTCCCAGTTGTGTGCCCATTCTGTAGATAAACACAGGGCTTCAATCTCCTGACCTGTCAATCTGGCCCTTTCTCTGGCAAATAAATACAAATATCTTTTCAAAATAAAAGAAAGGAAAAAGTTTGTTGTCTAAAACGTTGCAACAACTGAGGTAGGTGCAATTATATCAGATTGTCCACATATACAGAACCCTCGTGTTCCCTAATCTATTGGCAGTGGATGTACAGCTGCCACTAAGAACCAGACTAAGAGACTATTCATTTGTTTCAGAATGGTTACGAAGCAGCCATCAGATAATTCTAGCCTAATGTCACTAGCTAACCAGCTGGAGTAGAAAGCAAACCAGAGGTCCCTATTCCCTTACCAATCACTCCAGCCATTTCAGTGATTGTGAATTGATTTGGTCAAGGACTCATCTCAACCAATATTTGATGTTAATTAAAATATGATGACAAGAAACAATGCTGTATATATTTATATTTTGGAATGCTACCATGCTATAAATAATAATAATTAATGAGAGTGAGAAGGTAAATGAGGTAATATCTATTATTGGACCAACAGAAGTTCCAATAAAATATATTACCTCACCTACCTTGTCTCTCTCTCATATCTTGGGACCAACATGGCTACAACAACACTATGAATAATAATTAATAATACAAATGGTTCTTAGGTTCTTCTCTGTCAGATGAGTATGCATTCTACCAGCCAGCCATGAATGGAAGAAGGCATTTTGGCCCAGCTTTTATCTGGGAGTCTAGGATCACAGATGGGTACAGCAGGACCATGTTGTTGTACAGCACATTGATTTTAGCGGAGCAGATTTCCTCAGGCGTGGGTGTGGTTACCTTCTCCCTCCTGCCCAGGATATTCCGAAGGTTTCCCTCTTCCAACCACCATCAACTCTGTGCTGCCTAGAATGAGCCCAGGCCACCTATTCAGTACTAGAACCTTACTTAGCCTGTTGACAACATAGAACTGAGAGTTCAAAACAGTCCACTGAGAGTTTATTTGAATGCTGGGAGCCTCAGCTGAGGAACAGCTAAATAAATGTGTTTAAAAGTTTGTAATAACGTTGATAAATCACATTTATTCTGAATTAACATTTTCTTGGGGAAAAAAATGTTTTACTTCTGTATTGGGTAAATGCCGGCATTACAAGCATAAAAGAGTTTGGTCCATCACTGCAGACATGCTTGACAGCTTCTAAGTGCAAGGTTTTCACAACAAACTTGATTGATGGGCCTTGGGTTGATAGCATGCGTTGCCTAGAAATGTTATTGTTCTCTGCTAATGAAGTGAGATCCTGCTGTCCGGTTGGTATCTATAGCTGTATAATGACCTAAAATATCTTCATTACTTTTGATAAGTTGGTGAAGGTTTATTGATTGCTGCAGTTTATTTTTGTGGGTAGGGTTGCTGAGCGGAACAGGGGTGACTGTCTGGTTTCATCTTGACAAGCAGCAATGGGGAAGTTGTGTGATGGGCTGCTTCTTAAATGTACTTCACGATGAGCAGCAGAAACTTGAGCTCCAGGTTCTGTGTTGGTTGTCTGTCATTCTGTCCTATGCAGCTTTAAATGTCTTGACCTTGTTACCCGAGAAAGCCCCCTCTCTCCCTAACGCGGTCCTAGCTGAGATCCACAGAGGAGTTTGAACTAGAGCGCCGTTGGTAGGAAAGAGACAAAGTTGTTGGTCCAAAGCGTGTGATTGTCATTTCTATTAGTATGCAAGGTTAAAAGTCACAGTAATATTCTTTTTAAGTAGTAAAATATTCCCAATGTGGGAAGTCATGCACCACTGACAGTTGTAATGCAAAGAACTGTTATGCAGATCTGTTACGATTAACCATACATGCCAGAAGCAACTGGACTCTCTTGTCAGAATAGAATGTGTGTAGGGGATACCTACAAATGGAAAAGGGTCTCTTCCTGTCTCCATTTATTCTCATGTTACTGAAGTCAGGGTCCTGCTCACGAGAAATCAAGTAACCTCTGCTCAGTTGTGTGAAAAAGACTACCCAAAAACCTGAGGCTCGTATTGTGCTCTGAAGGTGGTAAGACTGTCTCAGCCTGATCTTGAGAAGAAGCTCTGCCAAAGCGGTGGGCCTTCTATCAAAAAAGCTCTTTCCCTTACTCCAAGTAGGGATGCTCTGAGTTCTGTCACCTTCAAGGATTGAACTCATAACCCTGGGTTTAGCAGGCCAATACTCAAACCACTCAGCTATCCCTCCAGTGACTCTGAACAGGGGTCATTAACAGAAGCTTAAGGTAGCCAGGCCCAGCCCATTCCAGGCTTCGGAAGGTGAAGACTGTCAACAACATTCTGTTCCAGGTAGCTAACTAAGGTAGCATTCAGGGGACTGGTGGGACATGCTTTTGTCCACCTGCCTGGGTGGCTGTGGGGAGGCAGGTTACAGGGGCAGGAGGATGGGAAGGAGGACATGGGGAAAATCAATTAAAAACAAACAAAAAATATGATTAAAAAGAAAGGAGTTTACATTTATATTTTGGAGCATTATTGTAGTGTAAACAACGATAATAATAATAAACATGGCACGTTGGTGGTTCTCTCTTAACAAGGGCTGCATTCACCTAGCCATCCATGGCTAGGAGAAGGAATTTTTGTCTCCAGCTTTTATCTGAGAGCCTAGGATCAGAGATGGATCCAGCAGGACCGCGATGTTATACCGCACATTCAGGGGTGAAAGTGAGCCAATAGGGGCCGGTAACCCGCACCGGCCCATACCCAGCCCACATTAAAGTGGTGCTGCCTTCCCTGTCGGCAGCCCTGCCGGTAGGGTCCGTACCAGCAGGGCCACCGACGGGGGGAGCAGCGGCAAAAGACCGTCCTTAAAGCGCTTTAACATCGCTGCTCCTTCCCCCCGTCAGTGGCCCTGCTGGTAGGGTCCTTACCGGCAGAGCCGCCGACAGGGGAGGCAAAAGGGGCAGGGACATTAAAGCGCTGCCCCAGCAGTGCTTTAAGGACAGTCCTTTGCTGCGGCAGCGCTTTGAGGATCCTGCACATGCCCCGGTTGGCGGGGGGCGCAGCAACGTTAAAGTGCTGCCACGGCAAAAGGCCCTGCTGTGCTTTCATGTCCCTGCCCCATTGCCCCTCCTGCCCCCGCAGCCTCCGACGGGCAGGGAGGGCAAAGGGAGCCCTTGCCCTGGGGCCGGCGATTTAAAAGGGCCTGGGGCCCCGGATACAGCAGCCCTGGGCCCTTTAAATCAACACGGAAGCCCCGAGTGCCGCGGGCCAGGCGGCCTGAAAGGACTGGTTGGGGGATGCTGACCCCACGGCCCCGCCCCTTCCGCCGAGGCCCCGCCTCTTCCGGGGCCGAAGGGGGCCCCCCCAGCCCATACCGGTAAGTGGCCTAACTTACTTTCACCTCTGCGCACATTGATCTTAGGAGATCAGATGCCTACGCTGTGGATGTGGTTACCATTTCCCCCCAGATCTCAGAATCTTTGCTCAGTCAATCCCTGCATTGCCTAGAATGAGCCCGAGCCCCCTGCTTTTCAAACATGGTCCTGTTTCATCCAGACACCGGAATATCTGGAATAACGTTTGTACTAGGGCGGAAAAGAAAACTGTGTGTCATCAGCATATCGTTGGTGTCACGAGCAATGGTACTGCATGACGTCTCCTGGCAGGCTCAGACAGATATTGAATAAGTGGTATGATGGGATTAGTTCTCATGGGACTGCACAGGTGAGGAGACCATTGCCCCTCGCTTCCCATTGGAAACACCCAGAGAGGAAAGATCAGAGCCAACTTATCATGATTCTGCCTACACTGGCTAGAGCCTGCCGGACCCCAAAATCCCTGATGTCTGAAGCAAGATGTATGTAAAGGGAATTGCTGTACCAGTTTCTGTGCTATGGTGGAGAGGTGTCAGTCATTTAGACTTCTGTACACTTTAAAAGAAACCTAATGTTAATCTGGAGACTCCCTGGCATACCCTTAACATTTAGATTGGCCTACCGCTGTCACTCTAGGGTGTGAATAATTCACCGCACTGAGCACAGTAGGTAAGCAAACCTAGCCTCAGCTAGATCGACGGTCTGCTTGGGGAGCTGGATTACGTACATTGATGGAAATACCCCCTTTCTTGATGTAGGAACCATCTACACTACAAAAAGCAACAGAGGGTCCTGTGGCACCTTTAAGACTAGCAGAAGTATTGGGAGCATAAGCTTTCGTGGGTAAGAACCTCACTTCTTCAGATGCAAAACTTGCATCTGAAGAAGTGAGGTTCTTACTTCTGTTAGTCTTAAAGGTGCCACAGGACCCTCTGTTGCTTTTTACAGATTCAGACTAACACGGCTACCCCTCTGATATCTATACTACAGCGGTATAGCTGCAGTGCTGAAGTGCCCATAGTGTAGATATGGCCCAAGTTTCTTTCCATGGACCATTTTTGTGTAAAGCTTAAAAAACAAAACATGGTCCCTTCTTCAGCTGCCATTGAGTGATTCATTTCCCTTTCCACAATCTGATTTGTGGCATTTCACACAACCCCTGGCTGTGGTAGGCCTGAAGCTGGTGAGGCAGACACTGAGTATGCTATAGATCAAATATTCTCAAGCCTCTGAGGCTAAAGGTGGCAAGATGCATTGTGTTGCTCTGCGACACCTCCTATTATCTGATCTTTGGAGAATCTTTGACATTGTTATCTATAACATCTCCATTAAGAGATGCTCACCCTCGCTCCCTGCTATTAGCCTACAGGCCACAATGCAGCAAAACGGCACAGGTACAAGAGGAAAAAAGTAAGAAACTTGTGCACTGGGTTCTGATCTTTGTTACAGAGGGTAAATATTGAGTCGCTACCTTGACTTTAATGGATTAGCTCTGTCTCTAGAACCATGTGACTAGAATAAACATCTGCTCTTAAATTGTTTGTGTAAAATAATCTTAAGAAATAAACGTCAAAGGAATGAGCTTGGAGAAAGGTGAGTGTGTGTGTGTGTGTGTATTAGGTGGGCTTTTGCAAAGACAAGGCTGGTGTTAAATACTAATAATTCAAGCAATTATAGAAGGCAACATGCTCTGATAGCAATCGTGTCAGATGAGACTACCTGCTGACAAGTGTCTGGCATGGTTTCTGAACATAGATTATCATGATACAGAGTGATATAGCTCTAAAACCAGTCACAAACATGTTTGGACATAAAGCCAGTTACCAATTGTGTTTAGCCATAACCATGTTTGCAAGTGGTTTCAAATACAAGTCCTTATGAGAACTAGCCTCTCAAAGTAAATGGGTCAAAGGCTTTGCAGATGACCACTGTCTTATGAATAAATCAGCTGAAGATATGCGGTGAAAGACACATGCTCTTGCAAATTCTTCCAAGAAAATAGGTCTCCTTATCAGTAATTCAAAGACAAAAGTTATGAACATTAATCTACCTACTGATGATTTTATCTACTTGGAAGGTGAGGCCCTGAAAACTCTTAAATTTGCTTAGATGAGTAACATCATTGAGAATACTGGTGACTGCAAATTTGATATAAAGTCCAGAATAGGTAAAGCAAGTGCTGTAATTCAAAAAGTTAATACAACATGGAAGTCCGACGTGATTCTGTAAAAACACCAAATTTAAGATCTTCTAGATAGAGCAGAGTCCTGGGAAAATAATAAGTTGATCCAGGACAAAGAGAACAGCTTTCAGTGCAAGTGTAAAATGGACTAATAGAATAAGTAAAGAAGAGGTCCTAGAATGGGCACAACTGCCTACAATACAAGCTGTGTAGAAGAAGAGATGGACATTAGGCACATACTCGGGCAGCTAGCGCCTCGTGCTAGTCACACTGCCACAGCTACTTTAGTATTTTTAGCATGGTAGTTTGATCAAAGCTAGCGCAGGTATGTCTACTCAGGCTGAAATCACACCTTCCAGCTGCAGTGTAAACATCCCGTGAGTCACAGAGCCCCTCTCGGCTTCCCCTGCAGCAGGGGGAAGTGCCCTGTGCCAAGCAGTGTACTTCTCATAGCATACTGGCACTCCTATACTGGCTGCCATGTTGGGGGATCAAAGCCAAGCGTCTGCCCATTCTCTGTCCCATTCCATCCACTCAGCCGCAGGAGAGGATGTAGCAGCTCTGTGGAGTCTGTCTCCCCCCACACTGCTAAACCACAATGTGGGTTGCCAGTACAAGAAGTAAGGTATTGCTTTAGACGCTCTCATTTCTCTGCACAACCTGTGCATATGATCTGGCCCATAGTCTGAGGATCTCAGAACACTTTACAAACAGTGGCTAAGTATTACCACGTCTCTGTGAGGCAATTCAAGCAGATATGCAGCCACCTCTGAGGTAGAACAAGGCAGCTGTTTTAACAGCACACAGCAACACAGTGCCATAATTTAGGCCAGGATGTGAAAAGTTAGATATCCGGTTGAAACTGTAGGGTAAATGTAGGTAGTCAGTAAGCGTAAAAACTGTCATAGGATCTTTAATGTCCATATAAGTGGTCAGGACCTTTGATTTTACTTTTCACCTAATAAGCAATTTCCTTAGAGTTTAGAGCTGTTGTGGCTACTTCTTGTAGTGATAAATTGGAGAATTCCAGAGAAGGGGAGAGGAAAGAGACAAACGGATTAGGTCTAATTTATGAACAGCAAGTCTAAGCATTAACCATGGGCAGCCTCAAGAAAATTCAACAATGAAAAGGGGGTAGAATAATTTATGATGGCTAAGGTTGAGCATAGCAAGGAATATCTGCTAGAACTAATGAAGGGAATATGTAAATTAGACATTAGGAACAGGGTTGTTACAGCGAAGTCAATTATTTGGCGTTTGATGGCTGATTTCCAAAGGAAGCTTGTCGAGTCACTGTCACAGAATGTTCAGGTGCAGACTAGAAAAAATCATTACGCATTTACGATAGAAGTTCACCATTAAAAAGGCCTTTCGAGCCTTATGTTCTGCAAGTCTATGATGCAATTCTAATAAATCATCCCTTGGATGCCTTGGCCCGGTATTTACATTTTAACTAGCTTAGATATTCACTGAAAATATTACACTGGGTGAGTGACAACAACAGGATTGTCTAATTACCACAGTCCAATTAACCCAATGTCTGGCGTATCCACAATAGGCACTGGTGACTAGGGAACACACAGAGGGGATAGTGGGGATAGCCATTATCTGTGTCCTGATTGTGACAAAGTTTCTTCTCTTTGGGCTAGATCATGCCATTAAGACATGCATCCCAGCACTGTACCAACCCAGGACAAACCCCAGGAGACATTGTGTCTTAAGGAGGCAAATGCCCGCCACAGCTCTTGGAGAGCTAGGCTTCTGTGTCACACCTCAGATGAGTGCAACCCCTTCACATTAGCTAGCTCTGCCGGCTGATGTGTAGCGGATTGAGTCTTGCAACCCTGAAGCTGCTAGCAAGGAATATTCCCTGTGTTCAGGAGAGCACTCGCAACAATGGCACAAATAAGTAAACCACTGAAAATCTCTAAATTCCGGGGGGTTGATTTTTGGATGAAAACTTGAAAAACTTCATGGAAATCAGACATTTTCTGTGGACATTTCCATTTTGCCAAAAGCCATTTCTCATCAAAAGTTTAGAATGAAAAATATACACAAGTTTTAGCCTTGGCTTCCTCCTGGAAGAGTAATTTCACCATGCAACCAACACTGGAAGCACTCCAAGTCTTATACTGCCTAGAAGGCTGCAGGTCATTTTTTTTTTTTTTAGCTGACTCAGTCTTTAAAGATGTTTGATTTTCTACTACTGGAAACACAAACCCTTATTTAAAACACACACAGAGTCATTTCTAGTAAGGTTGTCCAGGGGTTGGTTGTTAATGTGTTAGTTAATTGTAAAGAACATCTCAGCTAACCGTATAATTAGAGTAGCTAACGCAGAATTAAACAATGATGCTGAACTGATATAAAATGGTTGGCATGCAGCAGATTGTCTTTTTTGTTTGTTTTCTTTTTCAAGTTATTTTAATTAATTTAGTGCCGGTGAAAATTCCTGAATTGTGACCTGTCCTGGAAACTGGAGTAGTTGTTTCAGAGTAGCAGCCGTGTTAGTCTGTATCCGCAAAAAGAACAGGAGTACTTGTGGCACCTTAGAGACTAACAAATTTATTAGAGCATAAGTTTTCATGAGCTAGTGGGCTGTAGCCCACGAAAGCTTATGGAGTAGTCGTTGTTATTTAGTAATTGGTTTACCATAGCACCAGGGCCTCATTGTGCTAGGTGCTGTACAAACACAGAACAAAAAAGATGGGGTCCCTGAGTACTTGCTTGCCAACAGTATGATGCAAACTTCGCCACCACTGTGCTCCAACCCCAACTTGGAAAGTCGCCTCTGCAGTGCATGGGTGGTTCTTACTTCAGATCCATTCAATCCATGGTGGCTGGCTGGAATTTGTAAATCACCTGTCTCCATTGAATGCCTTAGATTACACTGCTAGCACAGGTGCCAGTTGGCATTGGGTGATGCAGACCTCACTACGATCTGAACCCATAACATTATTTCACACACACGAGCCACCATTCAGCTGATGCTAACGACTTTCAGCTAAGAACATAAGAATGGCCGTACTGGGTCAGACCAAAGGTCCATCCAGCCCAGTATCCTGTCTACCAACAGTGGCCAATGCCAGGTGCCCCAGAGGGAGTGATTGTGACAGGTAATGATCAAGTGATCTCTCTCCTGCCATCCATCACTACCCTCTGACAAACAGAGGCTACGGACACCATTCCTTACCCATCCTGGCTAACTGCCATTAATGGACTTAACCTCCATGAATTTATCCAGTTCTCTTTTAAACCCTGTTATAGTCCTAACCTTCACAACCTCCTCAGGCAAGGAGTTCCACAAGTTGACTGTGTACTGTGTGAAGAAGCACTTCCTTTTATTTGTTTTAAACCTGCTGCCCATTAAATTCCTTAGTGAGAAGGATTTGAACTGGCAACCTAGCAATGAAAAATTCCTAGTTGTTACATTGCCAGGTCTCTCTGGTTCTCTCACCGCCCCTCCACCCCCAAATGAGCCCTGTACTTGATAACTGCAGATCACACTTTGCGTTCAGTATCATATTTAAGTAAAATAATTGAATGGCAATTGACAGTTTAAGATTACACTAATTGCTCCGTTTCCCAGAACTCTCCTAAAAAGAAAATGAATTTATCCTTCATATTTTTCCAGTTAAATGACCCTCATGGAAATAAATCCAGAGTGCGGAATTAATAGTGCTGCAAACAAAGTGTATAAAGAGTGCAGACTGCTTAGCTTTTTGTCATAATCTTTGCACAGTTTCTATTTTTTGAAGATAAGAACATACTGCCTGCAATAAACTTCTCTTTCCTGGGGCTGGTATCAGTCAGTTTGATAGATTACTGCTACTTCCCTCAATACCTGTATTAGTTTACACACCAGAATCTGAGGTATATAGCAGAAAAGGCAAGTGTGTGAGATATTCAGCTCAGGTTTTGGTTATGGATTTCCATGTCCTTGATTACTTAGTACACAGTAGATTTTCTTCTTCTGAGCAGCTACAAAAACAACAACAACAACAACAAATAAAAAAACCTGTAGCTGACAGTATTTGAAGCCCTTTTCTTTGGAAATGAGTAAATGGTCCCAAGGAGTTCAAGATATGTCATCTCATTGATATAGTGATTCCCAGTTAAAAGCATTTTTCATAGGATATCACATGAACCCACATAACTTGCTTTCAGTAATTTGTTGCTTAACAGGCCCATGGCTCACTGGAGCTGTTCAGAAACCTCTCTAAAATAACTAGGCACTATGGTCTAATAGTTCCTAGTGCACAGGCATCCACATCATAAACCAACCCATCACAATTTCAACTAATTGGAGTACTATTATTGGGCTCTGCAGAGAGGCCGAGGGTTGAATGGGCCATGAAGACTGAGTTACTCTCTTACCCATAGAAGTACTCTTCCAGGTCAGGGATGGTGAATAATTGTGGGGTGAAGTTTATGATACAGCTGTGTCTGCTGTAATTTTTCTGTGGATTCTATGTTCAGTCACCTATCATGAGCGCTAACGTCTATTTTTCAATGAATCCACTCCATCAGGGAAACGTTTTGTATAAATGACATTTTTGTATCCATAATGCAGATGCCACCATGTCATGTGCTTGTTTATTTGTGTTTAATTTTATTTCTTCTTTTTTTTTTTCTGTACCCCTTATGATAGCCTCTGAGCACTTTCCAAATGTCAATTTAGCCTCACAACAGCTCTGTGACACCTGGAGAACTGAGACAGGTGCATTGCCCAAGATCACACAGGAAATCTATGGCAGAGGTGGGAATAGAACCTACATATCTAGATTTCTAGGCCACTTTCTCAAACACAAGTACATTCTTCCTTCAAACTCTGTGTCTGTGTGCTGGGGAGGTGTTTATTTTTTGAGGTGGCAAAGTAGCAGAAAACCTCATCTTCTGGGGATCACACCATTCGGTTTGGAGTGTGTGCGTGTTTTCGTGCCTTATCACAGTAAAAATAAGTACATACATGAATAAATTCACAAGCTATAAATATTAGGTGTGACCAGTCTAATGCATTTTTGACATTATTTCTTCCCAATATGAATTGCAAAGTCCCAGAGGCCTCAGTCCTCTGGACTAACAAAGTGCAGCAACATCAGATGCGGAGCGAAAGGAAATAAGAATTGTGGCATTATCACTGTCAGAGAGCAGAGCCGACATTATCGCTTGTACTCAGGAGAGTAATGAAACACCTTCCTCCGTCATTTACTTTGTGTGCAGATCTTCACCTTTTCCCTCACTGCCAGCAACTCCCCATTGTAGGCTGGGTGAGCATTTGGAATGGGGTGTGTGTGGGTAAGGGATGTTTGTACCTAATTAGGAAACACATGCTCTGCCGTGCATCACAAAAGACTTTTGAAACATTGTTCAATTTGTTCTACCCCTTGACAGAGTCGAGTAATGTTTTGGTTCCCTGCGCAAGAATATCGTTTCTCTATTTTCTGATGCAAGCTGTTCCTTGCTCTCCTCTCCCTGATACCAAACTATCATTCCATTGCTTTGAAGATAAAATGGAATCAAATGCAGCTTTTGTTGTCAAAAAGAAGCAAGAAAAAGCAATTCTTTTTGTTTATTTGTCTGTTATCAGAACATTTCAGTGTTCACGCTTATCTTGAAATGTAGTGTTTAGAGGGGAATGGGGGCTGAGATAACCATTCTGCATTGTGCTGGTTCAGACAGAATTAGACTGCCTTTCTATCTCTGTAATCTGCCAAGCCTCAACCCTTTATCTAACATCTTGGGTGAGGTTCTTTTGGAGGGAGGTCGGGAGTAGGGAGAAAAACAAGTTTTACACACACACATACACGCACACACACGTGCATGCACACACACTTGAAGGGGTGGTCTTGTGAGAATGTCTGATGGAAGATGCTTTAAAAGTGCAAAGTTACAGTGGTGCCAATCCAGATCACAGCCTCAGTGTATTGGGTGCTGTACATGCTTAAAATGAAAGAAAATCCCTACCCCAAAGAGCCTATAAACTAAATAGGGACCAAACCCAATAGGGCATTCAGAACACAAAAAAAGAGTAAAGGTAGTAGGAACCCAAGGTTGCATATAATTTTAGCTGAGGGGGCAATTTGGTAACTTCAGTGTTTTGTGTGTGTGTGTGTATAAGAAGTAGATAAAAGATATTAAATAACTACTCATAAGTAGAGCTGACTGAATCATTTTTTTTGTTGGGTGTCCAAACTGAAAAATCTGGGAAACGAATCAGTTAGTTTAGAACCAAAATGAAGTTTTATTTACCAAAATGAAAAATCAGAAATTAAAAAAAAATAATCATTCAGATCAAACGAAATGGTTTGAATGTTGATTCAAAACAAAATGTCAAAATGGTTTGTTTTGAAAAAAAAATTAGCACGTCCCTCGGCCCGTGCCATTTCCTGCAGCCCCCGTTGGCCTGGAGTGGTGAACCGTGGCCAATGGGAGCCGCGATTGGCTGAACCTGTAGACGTGGCAGGTAAACAAACCGGCCCAGCCTGTCAGGGGCTTTCCCTGAACAAGCGGCAGCCCTAGTTTGAGAACCACTGGTTTCTGGTGCCTAAATTGCCCTTTTAGCCTCTACCTCAGTACCGAACCATGTTCCCAGGGAGTAGTGAGGAGAAAGCACGTACTGTTCCTGCCTCTTTTTTGAATAAATAAAGGGCTTTGATGTTCCAAGCCATCAGACCAGCACCTTTCACCACATCTGAATTCACTCCACTGCCTGGACCAGAGATGGACTGCCATATTACTACATTATTTCTTACCTAGGCCCTAATAAATGAATCATGTTAACAGGGAGAGGTTTCCAGCATCCTTCCTCTCTATCCCTCCCTGTTCAGAGGCTCTATGTAATGGCATCACATTGGTCTGATGAGAGCTAGACATCACGCCTTCCAAAACCCATCCACTCAGCTCCTGCTGTCGAGCGCGGTGTCTCTGCAGTGCTCCTGGAGCCTGCTGTCCCCAGTCAGCTTAGGGGCTGAGATGATGAAGCTCAACAGAGCTATTTTAATTATTCAGCATGGTGCCATCACTTCCCAAGATGGCACTGACCATTAAGACAACAAAATAGAGCGAGAGAAGGAGAAAGAAACTCCCCGTGCTGGTTGTTGAGCAGTCCCAGAGGAGGTCTAACTCAGGCTGTAATTGCTGTTCTGGATAGCTTCTGCCCTCGAAACAATTTTCAGCTGGTCTGTTGTTGCTTAGCCTGGCTCAGTTTGATTTATAGGATGTCATTTTTTTCTCCCCAGCTGTAGACAAGAGAAAAATATTTCCTTGAAAGACAGTTGCGGATGAGATTTAGTTTTTGTCCATCTAGCATCAAAGAAGCTCTCTGCCTTTTTATGTCCCTTCTCCCTGCCCCCCCCTCAGAAAGGAGTGGGGGAGTGGATTTGCACTATGTTTGAGTTTAAACACTGAGAAATATCCATCCTTATGCTCTTTTCGGTGTGCTACACAGTCTGGACAGTGGGAGGAATGTGCTCCTGAGAGTAATGCACACTGGGCACCGTGAACGGTGCTTCCCTATTATAACACATGTTGGGCACCTGGAGTGGGTGTTCCCCAATGGTTACATTTGCCTTGGCCCTGGGAGGGTGCTGCGGGAGGGCTACCCCAAGGGTAACACATTTTGGATATTTCCTGGGTTGCGTTACTGTATTGACATGCACAAAGATATGCTGTGTTTTACCCCTTTGAGATCCTACCCCAATATCTCTGTCTGCTTCCAGTTCATTTTATAACAGCCCTTGTTGATCATTCATCGTGTGACTGGCAGGGCAGACCCAGGAGTTTGCATATAGAACCCTACATGATCTGCATACGCAGATATGATTAATTTAATAGTTCATTTCGATTCCTCTATCCAATTTATTTAAGACTAGAGGTTCTTTCTCCCTCTAAAGGGACAAACCCTGAGCTCTCTACTCAGTTTTTTATTCTCTCCCTACTCAGGCAAACTCCCTTTGATGTCTGTAGGACACTTCCCTGAAAAAGGATTAAGTCAATATCGATCAAGAACTGCAGGATGTGACCAGAAGTGAATGAGAAGGGACAGTGAGGGCATCCCTGGCCTGTCCCTTTGGAATGCAAATGAAGTCACCTCTTGTTTATTTAGCATTGTTCTTGTGGCTGGAATTTAGTGTGTCTTGAGAGTAAAATTACATGTGGGGACAAATGTAAATGTTTGCCCTGTTGCTAAACCTTGACACCTTTAGGAGTGAGAATGGCTGTTGGAGGAGCTAACATTTTCATTGCTGTTTTTGTGAATATGTTTGAAATGTATGTTCTGTGCTGAAATGGGCTGGTAGGATTTATGATCCAGGCTGTCCTCTCTTTGGCTTTAAGAATGCTAAAAATGTGGGCATGTTAAAATGAGCCTTCTGTTGGGAGGTGTAACGTTCTAGTTAACCGGGGAGTTAATAGTTCTTAAAAGAATTTGTAAATTATCCCTGTAAAACCATCTGAGCCTGGTGATTTTCTAGGGTGTTTTTTTTTCGCTTGCTGTTCTTCCCTCTCTATATGTATGATAGGTCTAATGCAGCTTGTTTGTGTTCCTTGAAGTGTGAGAGCGTTAAACAATATTTACCGATCATGCAAATTATGCATATATTATGTTTGCCTTGGTCATCTCCTATCTCAGCTACTGCAACCATCCCTTTTGTGTCCTCCCTCCCCCCCCCTGCCACGTCTGTTTGCCTGTCTTCCTCTGTCTAGTCTACACACAGTATAAAGGGCCCGGTCATTCAAGGTGCAGAGCGCTCACAACTCCCATTTGGCAGATGGCAAGCACTCACTGCTTTTCAGAGGCACCGAGCACCTTGCCGGCTAAAAAATTTCATCTTCTCCCACCAATCTGACCATGTAATTCCCTTCTCAGATTCTCCACACTGACTTCCTCTTGCTCACTAAAGCTTATCATCCTCACCTTCAAGCTGCGACACAATTTCATCTCTGCATACATCTCAGATCTCCTTTTGTCCTCCTCCCTATCCACACAAGTCATTCTGCTTGGCACATCATCTGTATCCTTCTCCCGGTTTGGCCTCCTTCCACGTTTTGTGCTGGCGTTTTCACATGGAATGCCTTTTCTTTCCTTTTGCACTGAGAGCCTGATTCATTGCCAAGTGAAGTCAGTGGAAGTCTTTCCATTGACTTCAGTAGACTTTGGATCAGCCTTCAATTGGCTATCTTCTCTTCATTTCAATCCCTCCTTAACACATGCATCCTCTGCAACGTCCTGTTAATCCACTTAAGAGAGAAGCGTGTGTTTAAATATACGTGGACCTACATACATGAGTGTGTGGTCTCCGTGTTTCCTAGTACTCTGTTGCTCTGTCTGTATCCAGTGTTTCTCTTGTCTTATACTTAGATTGTAATCTCTTTGGAGCAGTGACTGTCCTTTTGGTCTGTGTTTGTCCAGCATCTAGCACAATGGAGTCCTGGTCCATGACCATGACTGCTAGGCACTATAACAAAACAACAACAAAGAACAACAACCACCATCACCAACCACCCAGCACCACCACCACCAGGCATAGAATATGTGAAACAACAGCAAGCTCTAGTAAATCAAGGGTTTCTTGTTTCTATGAAGTGAAGGGGATTTGTGAGACACTATATTCCATTGTGAAACATGCATAATATGTAGAAACTTGGAAAATAGAAGTACTTTCATTTTACAGGCAAACTCCCAGTGACAAGAAAGTTCAGTGGTTCATCATGATGTACTGATTCCTGGCAGGAAGCTCTGAGAATGTAACTCTCAGATATTGTCTGTTCTGAAAAGTTGTTTTTTGTTTGCTAACATATTTCAGTTACTTGGACACTTTGCAGTGACTGGTTAAATTATTCAACAAATTCCATGCTGTGGGTTATATTATCCTGTACTTACCACTTTGCAACTTGCTCTGTTTTGCTTTTTAATACCACAGTCAACAATTTCTAAGTTCATTTCCTTGCTAGCCTTTTACCTTCTGGTGTCCATGGTACCGTCTCTGCTGCACCGATGTGTAGCAATATCTTCAAGCATTGTTATGGACATTTGAAAGGGAGATATTGGACTCACAGGGCAGGGGGGAAGTCTATTTTACTCTAATAAATAATTGGGTATGATAGGCAGCAAGCAGTACAGTGTGTGGCTAATAATGTTTAATACATTATCTCTGTAGTTCTTCTCTTTTTGTTTATACTGTAATATACTGAGTTTAATGTGCAAATATCACAACAATATATGCAGTTTAATTAGCTTTTGAGGATCAGTTTGGGCGGTATGTCATTTGATCCTTCTGAAACAAAGTTTGTTCACTTGTCTGTCATTGACTTCAGTGTAATTACTGCAGGGATGTATTTTGCATTATAACCACATAGTCACCATGAAACCAAATGTAGCTATGTTTCAGGGTAGCAGCCGTGTTAGTCTGTATCCTCAAAAAGAACAGGAGTACTTGTGGCACCTTAGAGACTAACAAATGTAGCTACTGATGCAGACATCAGTACACAGATGCTATGGTGATTCCATTCCATTGCTGGGACAGACAGACTGAAAGACAGGTGAAATCCTCTCTGGTTCAACTCACGGAAACCAAGTTTTAACTGGAATGTATTTAGTCCCAAGAGACCTATGTGAATTTTGCTTCACCCCCATCCCCACATGCCATCTCTTTCTTTCACACTTTGCTAATCCTCACTCCCCATAGAAAAACTACAGTGGCACCTGCCTTCTTGGCAATGATTTACTACCATAGTGTTAGAGTGTGATCTCGTGTTACTTAAACTTCATTACTTTTATAAAATATTCCACAGAACATTTACTAGTTATGAATATTCTCATACATAATTAAAGCTAGACTGCATTTGACAAGGAAGCGAGCACAGTGCATTTTGTGATGCATTACCCTATCCTTTGGTGTTTTAGCTTTTGTTTCTCGTATTTGTTCACTAGCTCGGAAATTTGCCATATTCAGTAATTCACAATGGTTCTCCCAGGCTTCATTACAAATTAATGAGATTCGACTGCATTATATAATTAAGTACTGTTCTACTCACAATTACATAATAAATTTCAAAAACAAATGTAGATACACTTGGAACCATTTATAAATTAATCAAAGAGGATAGTTTAGTTGTCTGACCATCAGGTTGGGGACATTTAGACTCCTTTGCACCACAGATTCTACTCCCAGCAGGCTTAAAGTAGGTGAATAGCCTACTGTTCAGTTAACTGTGGGAGGGAGTCCCTTAAAAGCGATTTTAAAAGTTGGGGGAGGAAATCATCTCCTGTGAGAAAACACGGGGATGAGTCTGAGGGGAGAGAGAAACTACACTTCTCCATGAGAGCGTTCCCACATGTGCTGTGGGGAATATGTATGTGTGTTTTTCCCCTCAGTGCCCCAGAAGAATCAACAAGGTGCTCCTCCCCTGGGATTTACAGTCAACTAGAGTTGCTCTCCTATATGCCTTATGCCAATGCACCGGCTCTGAAAACACCTCTCTGCGTAGCAAAGGAAAGTGAATACTGGCAAAAGTGGTTACCATGCTTGGATCATGTCCTGAGAGATGGACCGTTCCGTATGGACATTAATGATCCAGTGACACTTCACACAGGAGTAAGGGTTTGCTCTCGTTCTGGTGCTATGCATTGTATTTAGCATCAATTGGTTAATTCTCCTCCTCCTCACCCCCCGATTTATCTATGTATCAGAAGTGCTATATTATGGTGGCGCCTGTATTAAAATGTTGTGATAGTTCTGTTATACACTGAGCAGCCTTCACTCACACTCAGCATAATGTTTTTGTGTCCTAAGATAGATAGTGAAGCAAGGTCGGATCTTTCTGCATGAAAGGTTCTATTAAAAATTCAAAAGTTATAGCAACAAGTTCTGTACGAGTGTCCTTTTCTGGTATGCTAACAGGAGCCTTTTCTCTATTGTATTCAGTATTATCCCATTTACAGATTAATCATCCTTCTGAGAGCCAGAGTTACATGAAGCTAAGATCTGATGATGTTCTTACATGCTAGTTTGTTATAGGCTCTAATTTAGAAACAGTATTGCAGTTGCTGTTTTTTTAATTCAGAAGAGTTACTGTTGCTTTAACTAGTTAATTATTTGACACTTTGAAGACCCACTCATCACATAGCTTTGCCCTAACTGACCTAAAGATAAAGAGATTTCAAAATCTGACACTCTTTCTATCAGCTCTCCATTCACTTAATAATGGTATTTCACCACAAGCACGCAACACTGAGAGAACTTAGTACAGAAGAATCAGCTGTCCTAGATGAATGGTATCCCTCAAACACAGCTCCTTAGAAATAGGGGAGGACTGGTTTTTGTTCTTTAGTGCTGCACGTTATTCTAAGCAGCTGGGTAGTCTAATTTTTCGACCTCCTCCTTTTACATGGCAACTCAATTGGTTCAGGTGCAAAGTTTGGTAACTGAAGTGCAACAAATGATGGTGTTGTTTAAGGGCCCTTTTAAGGTACAGTGAGAATGTTTGGTCATCACTGTTCTATGCAGAAGAAACAATATGTTTCCAAGATTGAGAAACTGGGCAACTCTTTTGGGTTTTGATGTATCTGTTGATCATTAACTGTGACCTTTCATCTTTTCAGAGTGACATGTTGGATGTAAACCAGATCATTAAAGACCTGGCCTCCATGGTTTATGAACAAGGCGACACAATAGGTAGGTATCACCATTAGTGTTAAGGTATGTACTTTATTATCTGATTTTGCCATTCAGATCTGAGGTGGCAACTCACCTACAAAAGAGTTTTAGGGGCCAATATGATCCCAATGCCATGGCTGCTTAAGACAACTGAGTTGCCACTGAGACCATAGGGGATTTTGTCCATGGAAACCATCTTGGATTTGAAAAGCTGTCCTCTGTGATATTTGGGATAGTTACTGGTGGTGGTAGCTTAAAAACAGATTTCACATGAAGAACAATCCATTGGCTGTTGGATATAGGGTGGGGAAGACATACCCATAACTAGAATGGGAAGACATTGTTAATTTTCCTCTGGAATTGGAATGAAAAATTATTGTCGCTGCAGAAAAATGTATAGCTTGATTCTGCTTAATAGAGCTTGAGCCATAATATTCTGACACACACACGGTCCAAACATATGTCCAGAGCCTGACCCCTCCTTGCTCCCCCGCTGGCAGGGTTTTGGACCATAGTGAGGCAGCATGCTTGTGCATTGGTGGAACGCAGGGGAACAGAGGAAATGGCTAGTCATTGACTGTTTGTTCTCCAACATCAAGCACATCATTGACAGGGAGTGGTGACCAGTGGGAAGAAATGGAGGCAAAATATAGGAGATCCAGATCTTCTAAAATGTCCTGTCCCCTCAGCTCCTTCATGTTACAGCTAAGGGAAGGAAGGGTCAGATATGTTTCATTCCCTCTTGTTTTACAGCATGTATGAGATAAAATGAGATATCCAGTGCCTTAAACAATTGCCAAAATTTCCTGAGTGCCTAAGTGAGACTCTTAAATCCATGTTTAGCGACCTAAATATAAAAGAAGCCTGATTTGCAAAGATGCTGAGCACTTGCAGCTCTCATAGAAGTCAGTGGGAGTTGGACCAGACCCTGAGAGAGAAATCATAAAAGGAGAAATACTTCCAGTCTGACTATTGATCCCACTGTTTCCTTGCCAAGCACGCAGTCTTTGGCAAGTGTCCATTAAGCTGCAGACATGTCCATCCAAACAGAAATGTGCAAGTGCCATCACACAGACTGTTTATTCACAGACACAGAGCAAAATCAAGATGACATCTGCAACAATTCATTTTTGATCTTGTGCATGTTTGGCAGCTCTTTTTGTGCACAGATAACTTCTGAATCCGCTCGGGCTTCAGGAGGCGTATCAGATGTTAATGCCTTGAGGGACATGACAACATACATCAGTTAGTTTCATGACCCTTGTCACCAACTTCCTTGTGGCTAGATTTATTTTTTAAACCGTTACCCATGCGGTGGAAGTGGCCCTGATATTAACTTGCCTGGGAGAAAACAAAAAGCTGTAGAAAGTAGGACCTTTTGTCTTTAAACCAGCATCATGCTTTTACTGCTTTTATATAGGAGGCATTATTTTTCCAGTAGCACTGTTAACCTTTTTCTTTCTTTCTGAGTAGCTTTTCAGTCAATCAGCCAGTCAAGATATCTCCCTACTCAGTTGCTGTAAGTTCCCACTGTTTATCTTTTGACATTTATGTTACACACAAGTGAGAGGAATCAGAAGGTAAAGAGAGTTGAAACACCCACAGTGAAAATTCAGCATTGATGATAAGGGGGAGTTCTCACCACATCCAAGGTTTTAATTTCTGCCTGTTATACACATGAGATGAAAGTTCTGCAACTGTGTCTCCTCATTTAAATAAATAAAAAAATACTTAGTGGGGGAGTATCAGGCTGGCCAGCAAAACATACTGTTGTGTCCATGTTACACGATCAGATCTCACACTCACTCGTGCCTGCCCTGGGCTTGCTGGGAGCAATAGAAAGGCAGTTTGTGCTCACCCCTGGGGGGAGACCCGTGTTCTTTCAAGGAACCTTCTGTAGCTCACCTAGCTACCAAGTTAGCTAGCTTCTGAGTCAACATGACCACAGTCCTTCTTAAAGGGAGGGAAGTTTGTTGCCATGCAAGGGATGGGCGGAATGAATGAAGGAGGAAAAATGCAGAATCCTTGAGGATGCATCTCTGACATTTTGCATTTTCTGTACAGATATCACCATCCCTAAGGATTGTGATCTGTGTTCCCAGTAGCAGCATTTTCCTCTGTTTTAGTGGTTCATTGAACGTGGAACTGAGGATCACAATAGCGATGGTCCTGATTCATTAAAAAATAGTGACACAGATTGCCGTTGCATCAGGCACAAAACTCTTTTCAGTCCAGGGCAGTAGCAACCCCGAATAGTTTCAAATACAGATAGATACTGGATCATCTAGTCTGCCTCCCTGCCTCATTGCAGGACATGATCCATAAATCTGTACTGGATCCCCACTCACAGTCCTGTTTTACGCCAGCTTTGGTAATCAGTGAATGATCACCTGTGAGAGGTTGCTCCTTTGTATAACTGACACAAGCGCTCACGAAGGAAATGAAGTTAACTCCTGTAGTTATGCAGACAGCAATTTCAGTGGCATTGGACTTTTCCCATGTGTTAGCTGAGATGTCAACTTACATGTGACAGGCTTGCACAGCCAGGGATCAGCAAGTGGGCGGGAGTTTACATTTTCAAACAGGATTCAGACATGGGTGTGGGAAACACTGCTTTTGTATTAAACAATATAAGGTAGGTGCGCAAATCCTCATTTGGAAAGTACACGCTACCTTATTAAATAGCATATAAATACCCAGCATTTGGTACCTTTCTAGGAACCAACCTCAACATGTTGACATGCAAGAGAAGTTCCACACCAGAGTCTGCGATTGCTGCTCAGTTGGTTGCTTCTACTTCTGACCCTACTGCTCGCGGGAATGTTACCATGTTCACACACTATACTGCTGGAACGCCACGTCAAGGACAACACTCGCGGACCAAGACAAGAAAACCCAATTTTAGTCCACAGGAGACCGAAGTGCTTGTGCAGAAGGTCACCAAACACTACCAGCTACTTTTTGGGGCTTTAAGGGGGACCCCTGCCAAGAAGCACAGAGTGTGGAATAAGATCCTACAAGCTGTCAATGTTCTGGGGTATTGCAGGCGGGATATGGGGGATCTGAAACACAAATGGCGAGATCTCCGTGGGGTAGTGAGGAAAAAACTTGGGGAACATCAGAGAGCTGCAGCTGGAGGAGGGCCACCACAGTCCCTTGTCCTCACTCCAGTGGAGCGAATGGTAGCAGAAACATTCTCCACTCAAACCATCCAAGGAGAGGGTCAAGGAGTTGACACCTTGAGAAGTAAGTTACACTGGTGCAATTATCAGAGCAACATTTACATATACATAAGCACACACACATTCAGCCACTCTACAGTACTCATCAGCTCAAAATTTACTCATCATTCTCTGTCAAAGAATATGTTGTACACTGTATGGGCTGGCTTCTCCTCTCACATACACTAGTGTAAATCAGGAATAAGTCCAATAAGTCAATGTATAATTGGTATTAGTGCAAGGAGAATCTAGCCCTGCATCTAGCAGATTTGAAGGAGACATCATCGACATAGCCGGCAATATCATTCTCATTAGCACATGATTTGGGCGAACACACATCTATCCATCTCTGGAGTCTGCTGTGTGTGTTGCAAGAGGGAGTCCAGGTGATTGAAATAATGTGCACGTTGCATTTTTTTAACCCATGACAGAAAAAATACTGCTGTTCTCATGCCCATCAGGAAGAAGGAGATGCTTTCCTCTCCCATACACACAAACAATGTCTTTGGTATCCCGAAACAGTGCAAGAGCCAAATCCTTATGTAAGCTATCCTACATCAAACATCACAAGTAAGTTCACTGCTTACAGCTTCATCACATTTCTCACCGCTGAGCGCCAGATTATTCTGAAAGCAGTTTACTAGGATTATAACGATTACCAATTCCCACCCCTCCCATCAGGCCATTTTGCCACCAACACTCATTCCTCAAGTAGAGCACATACATACCCCCAACCTGTTTCCTGAAAAGAGCAAGAGACCCAAAGACTGGTACATCCACACAATCAGTCCAAGACTACAGCACAGGAAACACAGGAACTCAATGCTTTATTCACCAGCTCCAGCTACCTCTTTGTCGTGCCTAAAGGTGTACAGATCACAGCTTTCACAGCAAGACCTGCTGTCAGGGAAGGGAAGCTGTATGACATGAAGATGAGAACTTTCTTCACCCCTGTTTTTCTTCCATTTCTTATTACCACATTTGCCACCCATCCACCTTCTCCTGTTGCTGAGTCTGAGTTGCCTGGTTTTTAGATGTTGGTTGATACTGATATTGCACTTCACCACATCCTGAAGTCTGGACATCTCGGACTAAGAATAATAAGGCCGAGGACAAGGACATTTGGTAATGCAGCCTGATTTGGAGGCTTGAATAGTTTAGAGAATTCACACACCTGGTGTCTTCCAGCCTTCAGCATGCAGGCCTGCCCAGGAAACAGGGGAAACGTGTCAGTTGGTTCATCTTCTTGTTACATTGAGGGATAGAGAAAATTGTTCAGTTGGGTCAATAAATGTAGTCCTTTAGCTGGGTTGATATTTGTTTGAATGCATCATTGTCATTTCCCCCCAGTCTTAATAAATGACTCTATGCAAGGGAAATGTGTTTGTATTGATGGAAATGTGGGATCACTGAGATTATTTGTTTTGGGGGTTGGGAGAGCACTCTGCACCTGCCACCACCACAGCCTCTTCTGTCCCCTGGAACCAGCCCTGTTTGGCCAACATCATTTCCTAAAGCTGGGTACTTCCATCTTGGCTGATGTCTTTTCAAAAGAGTGATGCTTCATTTGCAGAGTCATGGGATTTAACATGTAGCATGCTTAAAAGAGTTTACGCAGTGTCCTGGGATCAACCACAAAGAGCCATCACTCATGTCCTCTGCAAGCCTCTTCAGGTCACTTTGGAAGATTCTTCATGTATGTTCTGTGACTGATGGCTTAGTGGCACAGGAATTGCTTTGTTATGAAGAGTCCCCTGGAGACTGGATGGAGTCTGCTATCAAATACAATAAAACAAGAGAATTTGGAAAATCAGACAGCTGGATCGTTAACTAAACTATCCTGTGGCTGAGTTGGGACATCTGAAAAATGAATGCATCCTGGGAATGGTCCCTGAATACCTGGACTTAACATTTCTGGTAACCTTTCTACAATAGAATGGGGTCTACATATTCATATCCATTCAGTTGGTAACACTTCCTAAATATCAGAGGAGACAATTATATTGATGGATATATTTATGTACTCGTTGGTTCTTTGTGCCCTGCAGAATCCTCACTTGGCTCTTTCATGTCTAGCTGTTCCTGGGGTAAGACATGGAGTTATGTGTCAGAGCAGGGTACAACTTCTCCAGAAGTTGTGCACAGTGGCATCCAAGTCTTTCTGAAGTTGCTACTTATCTATTTCAGATGAGGCACACATTTTTCATTTTATTTTGAAGACATAACTCAGAATCTGTTGAACCAAAGTGTATACTTTGGAGCCGGTTTACTCTGTCTTCTTCTCAACACAGTTATGACTAACAGCTTTATTATAAACAGTACCATCCATAGCGTATTTCTCAGGAGGCAGGCACAGGTTAGTTTGATCTTCTCTGTTCTTCTCATTTCACAAATAGTGGCAGGGGGTGCAAGGAATGTATGAGTCTTTGTGTTTTATTTCTCTGTGTTTTAAAGTCTATGTCTCTGAGTTTCTGTCTCTGGCCTCATTGTTTGCACATTCTTTTTATAATGCTAATGGTGTTAGGAAGACAGTGTGTGTGTTTTGTAAAGAAAAGAGTAATGGGTGATTACAGACTTATAAGTTTACTAATGCCTAAAGATGTGTCTGCTGTTCTGTATTTGATCTTCTTAATGTGACTGGGTTGTTGTAGTTGCAGCTAATGAGCCAAGTAATTTTGTACAAGAAACTAGCTGCGTGGACGTGGACGGGGGTCTCTTCTTTTTATGATTTTTTTTTTTTTTTTTGCCACCAGTAGAATTCTCTGCTGCTGTGAGCGTGAAGCCCAGTTCATCTGAAGTTGTTATCAGGAAGCTGCACTGCTGTGCTCTGAACTCCCAGAAATCCTGTGATTGAGCTGGAAGGGTCATAAATGTACAACCAGCTGAGTTGTTGGTTTATTTCTGCTGGTAGGCGTCACACTCTGTCTTATAAGGGTAGCGTGTGGGATACCATGTTATGAATAGGTTAAGTAAATCAAACCAACCATTGCAAGGGAAAGACAAATCATAAATATCATGGATTTTACTTTGGAGGCTAAATTCAGCCTTTCCAAAATAACAAGCAAACATACACACCTTTTTTTTAAATGAATCGGACACATTGTCTTGATATTTTCCTCTGACTGGGAAGAGTTGACACCTTTGGATTAGTCCACTGAGTTATAGGAGTAGATAGATTATACATTTGAGTCCCTGAGATTTTATTTTTATTTATTTTTGGCATAATTCTAGGCTTGAATGGACTTGCAAAATATTCTGAGATTGATAATGCATGTAAAATGAATTTTGCATAAATGATAAGCTATTGACACTATGGTATAATTCTACAATTTGGATAGGTGTTATGGAGGTTTAAATATTTCCAAACCACATTTTAAGGGCATCTGTCATTTACTAAGCAGTGCAAATCACTGCTTTGTCTGGGACTAAAGGTAGGTGAAGTAATGTTAATGTGAGTACACAACTTTACACCCACTTCTGCTAGTATAAACGAGGGCACAGGGTCCTTGATGAAGGCAAATCCAGCAAGCAGCAGGTTGTGGCATTTCATGGTGGTTATAATGTCTGCTCCACTTTGATCTTCAAGGAGTCAATAGAGAGATTTTTTAAAAGTGCTGGCTGGGTTCACTCATTTGGCACAACACCTTGGCAGGGGTCTTTTATGTTACCCTTTGCGGAAATCAGAGCTGCCATCTCCCATGAGAAACCCTTGGATAGGGTAGAGATGTGGATGCTGGTTGCCCTCCATTGGGGATTAATACCCCCAGGTCTTGATGGCTTAGGGAGCTACAAATTGCACCTCGTTAAGTTAACCTGATCACTTACCTTCATTGCTAAATTGGGAGAGCACATATTTTACATACTCTATAGACCTGATTTTGCAGGTTGACTTACACACGTTTAGATATGACCAAACACTGTCATTTTAAGCTTTGTTCTGGAAGAACTCCCATATCTATCAATGAGAGCTAAATCCCCAGTCTAGCACGGGGCAAAACAGGGTGTGTCCTGTGAAATGCTCTTTGAGTTAAGGATTCTCAGCACCTCACAGTCACAGACCACAAAGAATGACGCAAGACTTGATTCGTACTACGTACAAATTAGAACTGGTTGAAATTTTTCTCACTAAAGCATTTTCATCGAAAAGTGGCCTTTATTCAAAAAAAGGAACATTTTGACTTTATGTTCCGTTTTTCACAATGTCTCACACCAAATTTTTACTGACATTTTTATGAAAAATTTTTTGATAAAAATATAGGTATCATTTTGCTTAAAGAAACGTCATGAACAATGTTTTGGAAAACAGAATGGACCCATTCCAAACCCTTCAAAAAAGAAGCTATTTTAAATTTGTTTGCAAAATCCTGTTCTTCAACCAGCCCTAACACAATTACCTGCCAGTGAAACCAATTAATAATGACCACTGTGAGGACCCTGATTTTGTCCTATTATAACCGGTGACTGTTCAACACAGTGCAACAAAAAAATGAAAAAAACCCACCACCCCGAGCACTTTGACTTAGATGCCGTTAAGTATGGAATTCACTTTCACTTATGTAATTTCACACAGAAGATTTTGCTGTCTGTTAACATTGGTTGATCATAGACACCAGGTGACCTTAAGCAGAGGTGTGACAGGGTAGGGTCTTATTCTGGTCTCTTTTGAAGTTACAAATAGTTGGAGATCTTCTTCTGGTAAGCACCTCATGTGGCTTATTTTGCAGTGTTCTCCCCACCACTTTCACAGACGTATGCAGCCCACTGTTTACAGTTTCATACAGTCCTTAACTCCCTTAGCCAAGGAGGGATTACACAGAAAGGATCTTCCTCCTGGGAGATCCCGCTGGGCTGTGACTCTGAAAGCTTCTAATTAGAGTTGCAGTGGCCAGAGTGCTGGATCAGCTGTTCTTTCCCAGCTCTCTGTCACAACAGGTTATCACTGTAACAAAATAAAATGCAAATCACAATGTTTAGCACTTCAGTAATGTTGTTCTCTTCAAAAAATGTCATAATCATTGATTAATACCCCTGTGAGATGGGAAGGATTAAGGCCCATTTGCAAATCACAGCCCAAGTGACTTGGCTGAGGCCACACAATGAGTCATTGTAGCTGGGATCATCCTGTTGTATGCATGCAGGATGTCCTATTAAAATCAGTGAAGTGGTGGACAGATAATTGACTGGATGATCTTGCCCCAGTAATTCTTGGCTACCACGTTTGTGTTTTGACGCCTAGACTACATCTCTCTCACTCTCTCCCTTGTGTGTAAATCAGTGGAAATCAGTAGTTTGCACAGGACTTGTCTTCACTGCTAAAAAAAGGTGCATTTTTTACCTCAGGGTAACTAACACACATGAGCTGTCCTGAGGTAAAACCACAGAGAAGACCAGGCACTTCAGTTTTACCGCCTGGTAAATCACGTGTTTAACAGCTCTATACCTCTTCCAGGGGCTGACTTTGCGAGTTTACCTTACGGTAAAACTAAAGTGCCTGGACTTCATTATGTTTTTTTCCTTGGGATAATTCATACATGTTAGTATCCCCAAGGTAAAAAATTGCATCTTTTTTAGCAGTGAGGACAAGCCCACCACATTACCTATGTATGCCTCATTTTTCATGCAGTGCTCGCTCTGTAGGTTTTTTTTTTTTTTCTCCTGCCCCTTAGGATTGCAAGCTACTATAGCAAATGTTAATTAGGACCTTTCATCTCAAATCTTTTGTACTCGTGGCAAAGCTGGAGTTCTGGACATTAGAGGAACCTGCCAGCTGGGCAGGCAGTTTGCCCAGTTTTTTTGTTTTTCCTCTGTAACATCACACCATTACGTATGTAACATTTAGGTCATCATTCAGTAAAGATTCCTTGTACTCTGGGTGTTTGCATTGTGGAACAATTTAACATATAGTGTTTGCAAAGCATGATGCTGGTTGTTCTGAAAAAAACCTCCTGGAATCTAAAGAATTTTGTGTTGCTCTTCCATGCTCAAAAAGTTATTTCCCTAGGGAAAGGGCCTGTTAAATTGCAGCTGTTCATGAAAGAAGAGGTGTAAAGTCCTGGGATCCTAGGTAACACTAGGGAAGAAAACAACAAGCTCTTTTGCTTTGATTAGACAAATCAGATTGCTCAACTTTTTTTGAATTTCTGTATAAGGCTGTTCGCTTATCGGACAAAGACTAACTGTCCTCTTTAAATATATCTCCTATGAACTGGCAATCTTGCCTTGCTTTATGCTCCCGAAATGAGCATGTCTCCTGTTACTTGCTATGGCTTGTTTCTGATTGTCACTTGTTTCCTTATTTACCTTGTGTCATGTCCCCTCTCTCCAATCCTGGTACATGTGTCTAACTCCCAGGCAGGGCCAACTCAGGCTTTTTTGCCGCCCCAAGCGGCGAAGGAAAAAAAAAAAGCCACAATCGGCAGCATTTCGGCAGCAGCTTAATCGCGCCGCTTCATTCCTCAGCGGCAATTCGGCAGCGAGTCCTTTGCTCCGAGACGGACTGAGGGACCCGCCACCGAAAACCCAGACGTGCCGCCCCTTCCCGTTGGCCGCCCCAAGCACCTGCTTCGTTCGCTGGTGCCTGGAGCCGGCCCTGCTCCCAGGGCTTGTCTACATTGGGAGATTATACTGTACTAGAGCACGACCTTGTGGAGTTATGGTAACAGAACATTAGACAGGATCAGCTCGTGTAAACTGTTGTAGCCCCATTGACTTCCATGGAGCTGCACTTACTATACCAGCTGAAAGAAGAACAGGAGTACTTGTGGCACCTTAGAGACTACGGTGCCACACGTACTCCTGTTCTTCTTGTGGATACAGACTACCATGGCTGCTACTCTCATACCAGCTGAGAATCGCTGTAGACAAGCACGGTCCTGTTTAGCATTGTCCCAGCTGGTCATGATATTCTTAGCGTAGGCACAATGTGCCTCATGTGGCACGTGACCAGGATTCATCAACCTTAGGGCTAACCACCACTAGCTGACAAAATGTTACACCTGATATTCCCTGTCTATGCTATGTGCTAAGTCACATTTAGCATCCTGTTATCTACTTTGACTCCTCAGAGGTGTGTTTTAGCATAAAGCAATTTCCCAGTGTAGACAAGCCCATATGGACAGCCATGGAAGCTGGGCACACATGTTAATTGCTATTTACCAAGCACTGATTAAATTCCCATAGCTGTACAGACATCAAGAGAGAGACACTCCCAGCCCCATACAGCTTTCTCTGCCCTAAGGAGCATGCTCAGGCACCACCGTGCTCTTCCCACCCCAACTCTTTGGTTTCAAGTGGAAAGGACATGCTTTTTTCCATTGTCTGTATGATAATCTACTGCTAGAGACTCCTGACATACCTAGGCACTATGAGCTGACTTGACAGTGTCCAACAGAAGAGAGCTCAGAGGTAGCACTGGATGGTAGTGGTTTTGAACGTGTGTGTGAGAGTGATTTAATGCAATTATTTTCTGCTAGCACTGAAAACAAAAGGGGGAGAAAATAATCTGTCATTCCAGCAGTATACTAAAATTAACATAAGACTGGAAATGAACCCTTTGGGCTGATTGATAGATAGATAGATAGAATCATAATAGCTCTCATCTGTCCTTATAAAGGCAAATTTGATAGGCTTCTGGGTCAAATCCTGAGCTCATCATGCAGTTTTCACTCCATGCCCACTGATCATGGTCAGAAACCAGTGACTTCAGTGAATCTCTGCACAGGCTCAGGCCTCTGTTGCCGGGTCAGGTCCTTGGTTAAAAACTGTTTGAGATGCTCAGGATTTGGCCATTAAATTACGGCATCTCAATTCTTAATAGCACTGCCCACAGAGTTTCTGCACTGCTAATACAGATGCACATATTCAAGAATGAAAAGAGTAGGACTTCCCCCCCAAGTTGTGATGAATGCTTTTGAGTAGGTTTCCACACATTAAACTCATTCCATTTTCTTTAAGGTATTATAAGTGCCCAAGTGTATGAGCAGCCTTACAAAATTGTTTCATTTACAAAACAGAATAAAACAAATCTTCAGAAAAGTATCTATGAGTGCATAACAGCATCTGAAAGGTCAGCTTTTCCCACTCCACAGAAATGTCCTTTTTTAATTTTCTCTGTTTTGAAAATAAAAGAATAAATTAATTAAACCAATTTTCTGTACCGAGGATCCATTCAGTTACCATGTCACATAAAGTCTTTCCACTGATTTTATGGAGAGTTGGATCAAGCCCTGAAATCTTAGTCCCAACTTTCTGCCTATAGTACTTTCCCCCAGGTGATTTATATATACCCAGTGGTCTGATTTCTCCTCAGCAGTGCAAACATGCAACTCCCACTGAGACCAGTAGTCGCTGTGTGCGTGTCTCTGAGGGAACGATTTGGCTGTGACTGTGATGTTTCTATTTGGTACACAATCTAACTCTTAATTGCAGCTTTTGCAACATAGATGTTGGTTTCTAAACACAGGACTGGTGTCCATTTAAAACATTGCTTTCTTTGACTGGCATGTTTTTTTTCCCCCCCCCCCCCCCCCCGCCCCAAACTGGCTGCGCTCTGTAGTTATTAATCCTTCTTTTCCAAATGTTTTTTCTTCACTCAGAGGTAAAAAGTGAAGATCTTTATAGCAGGACAAATCAAGAAGCACAAACATGATATACCTCCTGTATCCCATTTTAGAATGTAACTCCCATCCAGTGAGATTACCAGTCCTATAGAAGCCCTGATCCATTGGAGCCCATGGATTCTTTCCATTGGATTAGGCTCATAACCTTTCCATTTTGTATGATATTCACCAGTTACTCTGCCTCTGGGATGAGTTAGGCTCCTTTTTGCCAAATGTTGGGTAGCCCTTATGGGCACCCCCTCGCTTTCCGAACTTGCAAACAAAAGGATGTGTGGCTCTTTCCTGTTTGTTCATGCCCCCCATTAAATTACTGCATTGTTGTTGGTGTGAATTATTCCTTTAGCTTTGTACCATGTAATTACCTTCTATTATCTTAATTTACAGACAGTATTGAAGCCAACATTGAGACTGCATCTTCTAATGTAGAATCAGCCAATGAGCAGTTGGCTAAAGCCAGTCAGCACCAAGTAAGTTGGTCTAAAAAATCCTATAGATACATTCAGTAAAATTAATTAAAATAAAACAGTTGAAAGCTGTTTTATTTCCATGAGCACATGGCACAAACTCTGCTGTGTTCTTGCACTACCTGGAAGTATAATAAAGAGTAGTCTAAGTGAAAGCTAAAGTCTTTCATATGATTAACGGACTAGTGTTGGCAACTTGGATTTGGAGTAGTCATTTAGAGATCTGCATATTAAAGAGACATTTCCCAGTAGGAAACTGAGCAATTAGCTACTGTTGTTCTTGGAAGCATCATTTAAGCATATATGTTCTTCTTACTGGAATGTTTCCCTATAATCAAGCAACTGAGTGTTGCCAGCAGACAAGATGCAGTTGGTAAATAATGGATAACGAAATGGTTTTCAGCACTTTTTAAGGCAATTTTCATTTTGTTTTCATCAGAGCAAGAGTAAATTACACTAAAAAAAGTTAGTCTTGTTTGAAAATAGCTGGACCAAAAAGAACAGCTTGACTTTTTGAGGTCAATACTTTCTAGTCATGAAGACAGGGGGAAAAAATCCCAAATCCATTAAAGCTTCATTATTACTTACATTGGATTAGAGAGACCAAAAGTTGTTAAGATAAACTTTTGTTTTTCTGAAACATAAATGGATTAAAGCCCAAAGTTAGTTGCTTGTATCCAAACTTGTAGGCATTTTTATGAAAAATTATAGCTTAGATAACATGTGAGTGAACAGAACCTTCTCTTTGCTAATTAATGTAGGGCATAATTCTGAAGATCTTACTCAGCAAAACTCATTGGGAGTTTTGCCCAAGTAGAGACTGCAGGATTCTGTTCACAGGCGATGAAATAGTATGCTTTTTAAAGTCTGCCCTGATTGTCTGATTATAGGTTCTGTAGGTGATTAAGCACGTAATAATAATGTCTGTTCAGGCAGAAGCATTTCTGTGGAACATTGGCATGACCTAAATCTATAGCGGGGGAACACTGAATATATGTTTGGGGCAGAAGCACACATTTATGCACAAATCTCTTAGTCAATAATGTATTTTAGGCAATGTTGTGGTTGGAATAAATTGGGTATGTTCATGAATTACCCCACATGCCTGGAACAACCCGAGATTACTGAACTCTGCTTAACAGAATTTCCCTGTCAACAAACTTTAGAGACGATCCATGGGATTGTACTCTGCCCTCTTTGTAGAGTCTGCATTCCAGATCCCTCCAGTTCATGGCATAATGAACAGAATATCCTGTATGGATAATACTATACCAAACTAAACCACCGTTTTACATACTTAGTATTGGATGTTTATAAATACATACTTGAGACAGACAGATGAGCCGGATGACTTTGTAGACCACTTGGCTTGAAAGGGGCTGCACTGGTTGGAATGTCACACCCTTTAAAGCCATTAGCGTTCCTTGCGCTGCTCTACTCTATCTCTCTGTGTAGCTCCCTTGCCATTGTATATTGCTATTACCCACACTCCATGGCATGTTGGGGTTCTCCTATAAATGCAGGCTGGCTTACATGCATTTGTTACGTATCTCTTCTTTATGAATGTGTTGAAATATTTGAGTTTGAGACCGACTGTAGTCCTTAATAAAGAGATTTCTGTTGAGAATAAAGTTAAAGTGATGGGTTACTTAGCATAGTGTTCAAACAGAGCATAGAACAGTAGCTTCAGCAATGCAACATGGACCACTGGCCGCAACCCAGACATGACCATAACAAAGCATAAGCAAATAGCTTTTCTTTAACTCTTACAAAATAGTTTTCAGCCAGCGATAAAAATATTTAAACCAATACAAGTATGCTCCGGCTAAGCAACTTTGCCTGGTACTTTACTTTTGCAACTGTCTTCCCCTCAGCCCAAGATATCTGTGCTGACAGCAGCATTTTGCTTCTCTGCTGTGACTCCCCCCATCCTCCCTCCCATCTGTCTATCTATCTATATGGAGGAAACTAGAAATTTCTCATTATATAAAACCCATGCGAGAAACACACTGTAGCTTATCTTCAATGGCTTTGCGGCCTCCCCTGTTTGCGTTTGTGCTTGGAGACTTGTTCAATTTGCCACAGATGTACTTGCGGAAGAGGGGCATCTGCTTCATAATATGTGTGTGTATGTATGAACACAGCCCTGTGTACGTAAGTGTACTTGAATAATAATGTATCTCTTTAGTAGCAGGAAAGATTAGCTGGTCTAGTGGTTAGGGCATTATCTTAAGACTTGGGTTCCAGGTGTGGGTTCAAATCCCAGCTCCCCAACAGATTTTCTGAGAGACCTTGGACAAGTCATTTAGGCCCAGATTTTTAAAGTCTTTAGGCATTGCCTAAATCCTTTTAGAAAACTGGAATTATACTCCTAAATCAGCTAAGTGTTGTAATGCTGAGTGCAGCAACACCTAAATACTTTTACAAATCTGGGCCTTAGACTCTCTATTTCTCAGTTCCTCAGCTGTAAAGCAGGGAAAATAGCACTTTCCCACCTCATATTGTGAAGATAAATATTTTAAAATTTTGAAGTGGTCAGATATTATGGTGACAGGGGCCCATATGTCTACCGTAGACAGAGGTTAAAACGCATACTCTCTGT
Organism: Trachemys scripta elegans; assembly: GCF_013100865.1. Lineage (NCBI taxonomy): Eukaryota > Metazoa > Chordata > Testudines > Emydidae > Trachemys > Trachemys scripta. Next base: position 275,734,008 of record NC_048299.1, on the reverse strand, counting down.
ATCTATCCAGGAGTTAAATGAAGAGAAATAATATCTTAATAGTGTGTCTTGAATCCTTGCCAGCTGCTGTAAATCTCTATAGCTCCATTGACTTTTGATTTACACCAGTTGAGATCTGGCCTGCTGTATCTGAACTACAAGCAGGGGAAGTGGTGGGTGAATTTCTACTGACCATGATATTATGAGTGAAAGAGGTGCTACGTTAGCCCAGAGGCATAACCAAGTTAATTATTTTAGTGAGGATGTTCAGTGCCCTGGTATAAATGTTTGTTCAGCTTTGGACAAGCTTAACCTTCATAGTGGACCACAAACTGAATATAAGTTGTCAATATGATGTAGCTGCAAAAAATGCTAATATGATTCTGGGATGTATTAACAAGCGTGCTGTTTGTAAGACACAGGAGGTAATTATCCCGCACTACTCGGTACCAGTGAGGCCCCAGCTGGAGTACTGTGTCCAATTCTAGGTACCACACTTTAGGAAAGATGTGGACAAATTGGAAAGAGTCCAGAGGAAAGTAACAAAAATGATCAAAGGTTTAGAAAACCTGTGAGGAAGGTTAAAAAAACTGGGCATGTTTAGCCTTGAGAAAAGAAGACTAAGAGGGAACCTGATAACAGTCTTCCAATATGTTAAGGGTTGTTATAAAAAGGACAATGATCAAATGTTCTCCATGTCCACTGAAGGTAGGACAAAAAGTAAAGGGCTTAATCTGCAGCAAGGAAGATTTAGGTTAAATATTAGGAAAAACTTTCTAACTCTAAGGGTAGTTAAGCTCTGGAATGGGCTTTCAAGGGAAGTCATAGAGTCCCCATCCCTGGAAGCATTTAAAAACAAATTGAACAAACACCTTTCAGGAATGTTCTAAGTTTACTTGGTCCTTCTATAGCACAAGTTGCTGGACTTGATGACTTCATGAGGTCTCTTCCAGACCAATGTTGCTATGAAGCTATAATTCTAGAGACCCAAAGCATAACAAGAAAACATTCTACAAATACATTAGAAACAGGGGGAAGACCAAGGACAGGATAGATCTATTACTCAATGAGGGGAGTGGGGGAACAATAAAAGAAAATGTAGAAATGGCAGAAGTGCTAAATTACTTTTTTGTTTCAGTTTTCACCAAAAAGGTTAGTAGCAATTGGATGTCTAACATAGTGAATGCCAGTGAAAATGTGGTAGGATCAGAGGCCAAAATAGGGAAAGTACAAGTTAAAAATGACTAAGACAAGTTAGATGTCTTCGAGTCACCAGGGCCTAATGAAATACATCCTAGAATACTCACGGAGCTGACTGAAGAGATAGCTGAACCATTAGCGATTAATCATGGAAGACGGGAGATTCCAGAGGACTGGAACAGGGGAAATATAGTGCCAATCTCTAAAAAGTGAAATTACAGACCAATCAGCTTAACTTCAGTACCTGGAAAGATAATGGAGCAATAATTAAGCAATCAGTTTGCAAACACCTAGAAGATAATACAGTGATAAGTAACAGCACAGATTTGTCAAGAACAAATTATGTCAAACCAACCTTCTAGCATTCTTTGACAGGGTAACAAGCCTAGTGGGTAATGGGGAAGTGGCAGATGTGGTATAACTTGAATTTAGTAAGGCTTTCGATACTGTCTTGCATGACCTTCTCGTAAACAAACTAGAGAAATACAACCTAGATGGAGCTACTACTATAAGGTGGGTGCACAACTGCTTGGAAAACCATTTCCAGAGTTATCAGTTGTTCACAGTCAAACTGGAAGGTCATAGGGATCAGTTCTGGGTCTGGTTCTGTTCAATATCTTCATCAATGATTTAGATAATAAGCTTATAAAGTTTGCAAACAATACCAAGCTGGGATTGGTTGCAGGTGCTTTGGAGATAGGATTAAAAGTCAAAATGATCTAGACAAACTGGAGAAATGCTCTGAAGTAACTCCACTTAGGAAGGAACAGTCAGTTGCACACATACAAAATGTGAAATGACTGCCTAGGAAGGAGTACTGCGGAAAGGGATCTGCGGGTCTTAGTGGATCAGAAGCTAAATAGGAGTCAACAGTGTAACACTTGCAAAAAAAGCAAACATCATTCTGGGATGTATTAGCAGGAGTGTTGTAAGCAAGGGCAGGTCTACATTAACCCCCCAATTCGAACTAAGGTACTCAACTTCAGCTACGTGAATAACGTAGCTGAAGTTCGAAGTACCTTAGTTCGAACTTACCTCGGTCCAGACGCGGCAGGCAGGCTCCCCCGTCGACTTCGCGGTACTCCTCTCGCCGAGCTGGAGTACCGCAGTCGACGGCGAGCACTTCCGGGTTCGACTTATCTCGTCCAGACAAGACTCGATAAGTCAAACCCAGAAGTTCAATTTGCTTGCCGCCGAACTACCGGGTAGTGTAGACCCACCCTAAGACACAAGAAGTAATTCTTCTGCTCTACTCCGCGCTGATTAGGCCTCAGCTGGAGTATTGTGTCCAGTTTTGGGAGCCACATTTCAGAAAAGACATTGACAAATTGGAGAAAGTCCAGAGAAGAGCAACAAAATTGATTAAAGGTCTAGAAAATATGACTTAGAGGGAAGATTGAAAAAATTTGATTTGTTTGGTCTGGAGAAGAGAAGACTGAGGGGGGGACATGATAACAGTTTTCAGGGACATAAAAAGTTGTTACAAGGAGGAGGGAGAAAAATTGTTCTCTTTAACCTCTGTGGATAGGACAAGAAGCAATGGGCTTAAATTGCAGCAAGGAAGGTTTAAGTTTAGGAAAAACTTCCTAACTATCAGAGTGGTTAAGGACTGGAATAAATTGCCTGGGGAGGTTGTAGAATCTCCATCATTGAAGATCTTTAAGAACAGGTTATACAAACACCTGTCAGGGATGGTCTATATCCAGAGTTTTTCAAACCTTGGGTCATGACCCACTAGTGGGTCACGGCATGTAAGGAGCAGGTTGCCTTGATCTGGTCAGCACCGCCAGAAAGTCCCGTTGGCAGTGCTGCCCAGCTAAGGCAGGATAGTGCCTACCTTTTCTGACACCAGAAGTGGCCAGCAGCAGGTCTGGCTTCTAGGCAGGGGGGCCACAGGGCTCTGCGCGCTGCCCCCGCCCCGAGCAACCGGCCAATGGGATTTGGGGGAGCGGTGCCTGCGGGCGAGAATCACATGGAGTTGCTTGTGCGCCTCCGCCTAGGAGCCAGACCTGCTCCTGGCTACTTCCAGGGTGCAGCGTGGTTCATGGTGCACCCCGGCTGCGCTGCTGACCAGGAGCCACCGGAGGTAAGTCCGCGCCCCAATCCCTGCCCCAGCCCTGAGCCCTTCCAAACCTGGAACCCCTTCCTGCACCCCAAACTCCTCATCCCCGACCCCATCCCAGAGCCTGCACCCCCAGCCCAGAGCCCTGACCCCCTCCCGCACCCCAACCCCCTGTCCCAGCCCTGAGCCCCCCCAACCCAGAACCCCTACTGTACCCCAAACACTTCAGTCCCAGCACAGAGTCCTGATCCCCTCCAACACCCCAACCTCCTGCCCTCCCACACCCTGAACCCCTCATTCCCAGCCCTACCCCGCAGCCTTCACCCTGTGCCCCTGCCCTGAGCTCCTCCCACACCCCAAACCCCTCATCCCTGGCTCCAGGGGGTCACAGGCATCAACAATTTTCTTCAACTGGGTCCCCAGAAAAAAAGTTTGAAAATCACTGGTCTAGATAATACATAGTCCTGCCTTGAGTGCAGGAGACTGGACTAGAAGACTCTCAAGGTCCCTTCCGGTCCTACGATTCTATGATTGATTCCATTTCTTTTTATTATGTGCTAATTATTAGTTGCCTTAAATTTATTTTTCTGACAGATGACTAGAGCACAATCTAAGTCATTTAATCCTGTCATTCTCTGAAGAAAAATGAAGGAGATAAAATGCTGAGGGTGTCATAAGTGTTAGTCATTATGATCAATGCAACATAGGGTCACATTTCCACATGAGGTCCTCTGATTTCACTGCTGATCACCAGAGGCTGGCTTTTCTCATCTTCACTGGTATTAGGAAACTGAGGTTGGTGTGGGCCTGAAATGATATTCCAATGCACTGGACTACCACGCCATGCTTTTCACTTACAGGAATGCTCTGTATCTTTTTGGGTTATTTGATAGAGACACATCTATCAGTGGATCTGGAGGCTACCAATGAAGGGCTGGATTCAGCATGTGCAAAAATAGCTACTTTGGATTTTTGTATGTTCTCTTTTTTGTCAAACAGAGGTACAGCAGGGTAAATAAAAAAGTTCCACTAGTTTGTTCTGAGCTCCAGTTTTACCTTCTCAGATTCTTGAAGTCCCTTGGCATTTTGAACCTCACAATGCAATTCATGGTTACTAATCATAGAATATCAGGGTTGGAAGGGACCTCAGGAGATCATCTAGTCCAACCCCCTGCTCGAAGCAGGACCAACACCAACTAAATCATTTGTTCTGATAAAGGAGTGCTACTGTTCTGAAATTTGTAGGGCAGTCTTGATTTCTATAGATTTGTCCTTGGAACCTTATTTACCAAGCACATAATTCGTCCCAAATTTATTTTGTGCATACTATGATGATGTAGTGCCATGCTGCAATGAGATTGCATCTTAATCCATAAGACTGCATTATGATATGCTGGGAAGTCACTGCAAATTGATGCCACATCATTGTTCAATGCAATGTGAATGTAACACACTAACACAACACAATTACCTTGTCTCATGGGAATACAAGAGTAGAAGTGCTTGCAGGTCAGAATCCTAACTGATGAGTAATGGCAGAGAAGTGGTAACTAATTTCTTGTGGGTTATTGCTTAGACATGTGTGTCTGGAGAATGAATATGGCTGAACATGGTTCTCGTTTTAGTAATTAGCACTGATTGAAAGTTTTATTTGGGGGATTTTAAAGCTGTTCTGTAGCGATTCCGTCTATGAATGTAATGGGAGCTAAATAAAAAGTTGTAACGGGGACTAAAAGCATTGCAAAGGTTCTAAGCAAACTACATTAAAACAGTGATTTTTTTTAAAATTTTACAGATAAGCCTTTGTTTGAACCCCTTCCCCAGAAGTAGAAACAAAACTTTCCTACCAGCCAAAATTCCCATGGTCCCAAGTCATGACAGTCCCTTCACAAATAAATAAACCTCCCAAAATGTACTGAATTGCTCATTCATGGATTTGTTCCTCCATGTCTTGCTTATTCTAACTGCATCCTTTGTGTTCTCCCAGCAGCACTCCCATCATAACTACTTTCTGTTCTCCAAACTGAAGCATTACTTCTCTGTACCACGCTAACACTAACCAGCCCCTTTCAAAAACCTCCACCCCGCACCCTCCCATCCACTTCCATAAGCATATATAACTGATCTCCTCACCTTCCAGCTCTTCATTCCTCTTACATCTCATTCTCTTGATCTCCTCTCCTACCATCTTATCTTGCTCCCAATATCCCTACATCTTCCTTCTCCTCTACCAATTCTGGACTTTTCTCAATCCCCCATCCCCTTTTTTTCATTTTCAGGGTTGACCCTTTGCTGCCATCATCACAGCTACCTTGAACAGTCTGTTCACTTGCATTGATCCTACTAATTTGTTTGTCCCATGCAGGTCAAAATCCACCTTGTCAGGATGCCTATAGTCATGCTCTATGGTCTACTTCCCCACTTACTCACAGGAGTCCTTTCTAACCTTTTATTTTATTTAAAGTGAACTTAGTAATGTTGTATTGCACCACTGTGGGTTCAGCTTTGGTGGCAACAGTCTCCAGCTTAGCAGAGTGAAAGTCACCTCTGCTACTTGCTTCAGATTTAGGGTCTCTAGGAACACATAAAGACATACACATCCATTGGCAAGTACAAGGTCTAGTTTGTTTTGTCAAGTTTATTAAAGTTACAGTTCAGGTTATGAGTACCCAAGCATATAGAAATCCTATAAAGACCTATGCACAAGTTAGAAATATAGTCATACTCACATCCTTAATGATATTGTTAAGGTTTGATGGCTGCCTTGCCAATTGATCATCAGTAGAGGGATGGTTCTTGCTGGAGTTTTCCCATAGGGAACTCATTTTACCCAATCTGGGAGACCTCTTTTCTCTTGTGATTCTGACTACACCTAACACGCTGTGCATGTGACTTGTACTCAAAATTACTCTTACAGTTAATTTTTCGCAATACCACTCATTGGTACATCTCTTCCCATAAACTTGTGTCATAGGGTCATTCTTTGGTCACTTACTTGTATCAGCATTTCTTAAACCTATTGCCTAGTATGCTAAGCTAAAACGTACAGACCCGAGCCTGTAGGCCTTGTGTTTCTGCCCTACTTACCTAGATACCTAATGCATACTTATCCCTTCTGACTACTGATCAATCTATTATTCTATAGTCCTACAACTTAAATCTATTTAGTATACAAGTATTATATATGACATAGCATGTTAATTAATCATAACATCATACAACACACAGTAAATGAATGATAAAATGAAGTAATGGGCTACACCTTCATGCCACTCCTTTTCCACTGTTCCTGCCTACTCTCATCCTTCTTTATTGTAGCAATATCCTGTGAACTTGCAAGGGATTGTGGTATGAACAATGCCTTTTACAATTAAACTGTATTGTGCTTTAACTTCCAATGACAAATAGGCTGCTGCAGGTGGTTCTGATAAAAAGTGTACTTTCTTTTCTGCGCTCCAGTGGCTGCATATGAAAGGCAGGCTGAGATTACAGATTGGAGAGTGTTTTATTCTGAAGCAGCTTCTGTCTGTATGTGTGTTTTATTTTATTGTAAATGCGGCCCATTACAAAACAGCTGCTTACCATAGGAAATGGTATTCGAGTCAGCTGCAGTCCAAGTGATAAATGAGATGAGTGAATGCAGGAATTTAACCTCAGCAAGGTCTGAGCCATAACATTTATTTAAACCCATCTTTTCCTCTAAACAATGGATCTGTGGGATCAAATATTTATTGGGATAAGGTTTGTTTAGGGCGTTCAGATGGATGCTTGTGAGTGGTAAGGGGCAGTTTTGCAAAAGAATTCTGTTAACATCTAAGCATCTCTTCATTCGGATTATCAGGGGAGATGATTTGTGTAGCGCGGTGTTAGTTTAATCATTTTAATTTTTGAATCCTGGCCAGTGGTTTGTTTACAAGAAACAAAATTTGTCCATGTTTTGGCCCAAATGATTCTATGTTTTCATGAGAGAAATGTACTATATAGATCAGGGGTAGGCAACCTATGGCACATGTGTCAAAGGCGGCACTCAAGCTGATTTTCAGAGGCACTCAATGGTCCTGGCCACCAGTCCAGGGGCCTCTGCATTTTAATTTAATTTTAAATGAAGCTTCTTAAACATTTTAAAAACCTTATTTACTTTGCATACAGCAATAGTTTCGTTCTATATTATAGACTTATAGAAAGAGACCTTCTAAAAACGTTAAAATGTATTACTGGCACACGAAACCTTAAATCAGAGTGAATAAATGAAGACTCAGCACACCACTTCTGAAAGGTTGCTGACCCCTGATATAGATTGTGTGGCAGGACATGTCAATGAGGCAGAGTCTGTTACATAAGGCCAAGAGTGAATTCCGCCTGATGCATACTGGGCATAACAACATCAGGATGCAATAACTTTACATAAACTAAATTTATCATGGTTGCATATTTAGGAACATAACTTTTTGTAAGGAATAGTAGAGCTAGCAAGCCAACCAGACAGCTGCAGGAAACAGGTGGCTTAGTAACATTAGGTGTGTTGACAAGGCCATAGTGAAGTCATGATCTCCTCAGTAAGGGGGGATTCTTTGTTTAAAATATCAGACCAGACATTCTTCATTATATTTAGACTGAACCATTTGACTTGAAGGGAATTATAGACAATATTGTCAAGCTGACTCAGAACTAGAGCATTTGTGGAGTTCATGTGAGTATCCCGGCTGCTGATAGGAGTTCAGAGTTTATGCAGTATGATGTCTTACACATCTGTGAATGGGTGTGTGGTACATGTCCACATGTGTAGGTGAACGTTTTTCCACCTGGATATTTATGTTCAATATACTGACTAAGCCCCTGACCCTACTTTGCTTGTCTGATGTGCCCCGGTGGTATGGATAGAGTACTCCTTAGCTGAGGTTACGCTGCCAACTCATCTTTCCTGGCAACAAACTCTGGCCTGTTGAAGTGCTTTCCTAAGCAGCTGAAAGTTTCTTTTTTTGTTATTGGGCCAACTACAGGATATAATTTGGAGAGCCCAGTTCTTAAAATCATCTCAAACATTCATGGAAGTGCTTTATTTTAAAAATAAACCCATGAACTGTATATCATTACAAATAAATAGTGCTAACTCTTTAAAAATGTCCAATATATGTATGTGTTAGCAACATGGCCATGCAATCGTACCTCCTAGTTTGTCATCTTCTCATATCTTGTAAACTCAGTGGGATTGAGATTCACTACGGTTTGGATGGGGGAGCTTCAAGAAGCCCAGAGCATATTGCAATGAGTCATTTTAGGATGCAGTCCTTTCTCTCTGACACATTGCCGAACCAGTGTCCCAGCATTGAATTAGGGGCTCTGCTTCTGGAGAATGGGGCCTTTCAGATGAGATGGAAAACAAAGGCCTTGATCACTTATGGTGCTTAAAGAGCCTGTGGCAAATTATGCAACCATTGGGGTACTAATTACCTAAGAGAGAGTATTAACTTAACAATCTGAGTCCGCAAGCGTAACTCTGGACTAGCTCCATTGAAATCCATGGAGTTACACCAAGGTGGAAAAGAGAGAGGAATCAGGCCTTAGAAATCTAACCATTTCCTGCACTGTGGGAAGTCCTTGTGTCTGATTTTCATTTACCTCAAGATCCCCTTTCTCTGAGTGTTGTGAGTGTAACTGAGAATCAGGCCCATTGAGTGCAACAGCAGCAGCTTGCAGTATAATCTATCACTACTAATATTTGGTATATTCCTTTTGGTAATACACCTCTACCCCAATATAACACGACCCGATATAATACGAATTCGGATATAACACGGTAAAGCAGCGCTCCGGAGGGGCGGGGCTGTGCACTCCGGAGGATCAAAGCAAATTCAATATAACGCGGTTTCACCTATAACACGGTAAGATCTTTTGGCTCCCGAGGGCCGCGTTATATCGGGGTAGAGGTGTACTTTTATACGTTGCAAGCCAATAAGGCCATTGGACCTGATTTTCAGATACACTAAGGCCCCTTTACATCACACTGTCAGTGTAAAGGCGCCTTAAGGCTTGTCTACGGGAACATTTAGTTTGTGGCAAGCTGGAGTATGAGTCTTACCCAGCACTATCCTGCTGCACACTAATGGTCCATGTGGACTTTGCTGATGCACACTAACAGTTCCCTGGTGTGCTTTGATCTATTCCCATTTCAAAGCAGGGTCGATTGAAGCACACTGAGGAACTGATAGTGCGCTTCAGCAGGGCCAGGTGGACACTTAATGCAACACCCCAGCTTGCTGCGAACTAAATGTTGATGTAAATACACGCTGAATCTAAATGGGAGTCAGGCCCATGGACATTGAAATCCATTGTGATTTTTAAGCTCTTGTTCTCCTGCATGCTATTTGATATGCAAACCAGATACTTGGTGCTAAAACCTTACTAAAATCCTGATCCTGAAGCACTAAAATCAGAGGACAGTTTTGCAATGACTTCATTGATGTAGGATTTTGTCCTAAGTTAGGTAGGTGCCTCTTTGCGATTATTTGCATCCTAAATGAGCAACATATTGAGGAACTGAAGCTGTCTGATAAATATTCAAAACCAAACCCCTGCTCTAATCATATCAGAATATCAATCCATCTGCCGACCTCTGGTATCTTGTCTCTTTCATTGTTTGACACCTAGTGCTGACACCTAGTGCTTCAGCAGAAGGTAAAATCTCCCAATAATGCATTTAGGGCCTGATGGCAAAAGAAAGAGTCCGACTGAATTCAATGGGATTGGATCAGTTCCTTAGCCTGCTTGGTCCCACCTCCCGAATCATAAGATTTGATTGTCCGTCCCCTAGCTTGCATAACTACAGACAGTGATATTGCTGGCCATACTATTATACAGATCTTTTTAAAACCAACCCTAATAATTTACCAATATCAGGGAACTCCACAAGATGACTTTACAGCATAAAGAAATATTTGTCTTTATTTGTATGAAACATACTTGTGTATCTAATAAGGCTATTGTAAGGGTAAGTTCATATTTGTGCTGCTCTTTCATAAATGTGACATACTATGTTAGTGCTAAGTATTCTTCATTAAACCAGTTTTGCTATTACACCTCTACCCCGATATAACGCTGTCCTCGGGAGCCAAAAAATCTTACTTCATTATAGGTGAAACTGTGTTATATCGAACTTGCTTTGATCCGCCGGAGTGCACAGCCCCCCCCGGAGCACTGCTATACCGCGTTATATCTGAATTCATGTTATATCAGGTCGCGTTATATTGGGGTAGAGGTGTACTACCATTTAATTCCAGCATCCTTCTGTTTTTCATATTATGTGATAGTTAAAAAAGAGGGAAACTGATATTCTCCCCCCCACACACACCCGATTGTTGTTCAGAATCTGACAAATGTAATTTACTATAGGGATAAATTTAAAATGAAAACCTGATATTTTCCCCTCTTTTTAAGCAGAGGTTGAAACGTGTTTGTTAAATTAAAATCAGTGACTGTTTAGGTGTATTTGTAACACTCTTAAAATAAAACAGAGCCATTTAAATACTACTAATTTGGGTTACTTAGTTGTTGTTTTTTTTCTTTTTTGAATGTTGTGTTCTATAAATTTTTCACAGATCCAGAGACAGTTTGGGTCAATTAAACCAGTGTAAATCAACAGTGATTCATTTGGTCCCTATTCTCCTGGCATTTGCACATGTTTCACACAAGTGTGAATTTAATTGACTTCAGTACACAATGATTTGCTCTTATTTACACAATGTGTAAGTTGGAGAAGCATGCCCTCCATCCCAGAATTTACTCTGTGTAACCTACGAAGCACCAGAAATGTATGTGGCCGGACACCAAACTCCTAGAGGGAAATGTGTCACCCTGTAGACCAGAATCAACAGTGATAAAAAGATGATGCAAGTTACCTGTAATTAGATCAGAAAAGAGGTATAATTTGTCAAGTTTTAAGAACGAGTTCCTCACATACAGAGAGGCCCAAAGAGAACGCTGTGATAAGAAAAGCGGCCAACAAGGAGGTTGTAGATAAGTGATCTCATTCCCTCTACCGATCCTACACCCACTTTATCTTGAACCCTTCTATTGCTTTTCTTGCTACGTCCCCTCTCCTCTCTTGTAGAATCATAGAATCATAGAATATCAGAGTTGGAAGGGACCTCAAGAGGTCATCTAGTCCAACCCCCTGCTCAAAGCAGGACCAATTCCCAGCTAAATCATCCCAGCCAGGGCTTTGTCAAGCCGGGCCTTAAAAACCTCCAAGGAAGGAGACTCCACCACCTCCCTAGGTAACGCATTCCAGTGTTTCACCACCCTCCTAGTGAAATAGTTTTTCCTGATATCCAACCTGGACCTCCCCCACAGCAACTTGAGACCATTGCTCCTTGTTCTGTCATCTGCCACCACTGAGAACAGCCGAGCTCCATCCTCTTTGGAACCCCCCTTCAGGTAGTTGAAGGCTGCTATCAAATCCCCCCTCATTCTTCTCTTCTGGAGACTAAACAATCCCAGTTCTCTCAGCCTCTCCTCATAAGTCATGTGCTCCAGACCCCTAATCATTTTTGTTGCCCTCCGCTGGACTCTTTCCAATTTTTCCACATCCTTCTTGTAGTGTGGGGCGCAAAACTGGACACAGTATTCCAGATGAGGCCTCACCAATGTCGAATAAAGGGGAACGATCACGTTCCTCGATCTGCTGGCAATGCCCCTACTTATACAGCCCAAAATGCCGTTAGCCTTCTTGGCAACAAGAGCACACTGTTGACTCATATCCAGCTTCTCGTCCACTGTGACCCCTAGGTCCTTTTCAGCAGAACTGCTACCTAGCCATTCGGTCCCTAGTCTGTAGCAGTGCATGGGATTCTTCCGTCCTAAGTGCAGGACTCTGCACTTGTCCTTGTTGAACCTCATCAGGTTTTTTTCTGCCCAATCCTCTAATTTGTCTAGGTCCCTCTGTATCCGATCCCTACCCTCTAGTGTATCTACCACGCCTCCTAGTTTAGTGTCATCTGCAAACTTGCTGAGAGTGCAGTCCACACCATCCTCCAGATCATTAATAAAGATATTAAACAAAACCGGCCCCAGGACCGACCCTTGGGGCACTCCACTTGAAACCGGCTGCCAACTAGACATGGAGCCATTGATCACTACCCGTTGAGCCCGACGATCTAGCCAGCTTTCTATCCACCTTACAGTCCATTCATCCAGCCCATACTTCTTTAACTTGGTGGCAAGAATACTGTGGGAGACCGTATCAAAAGCTTTGCTAAAGTCAAGAAATAACACATCCACTGCTTTCCCCTCATCCACAGAGCCAGTTATCTCATCATAGAAGGCAATTAGGTTAGTCAGGCATGACTTCCCCTTCGTGAATCCATGCTGACTGTTCCTGATCACTTTCCTCTCCTCTAAATGTTTCATAATTGATTCCTTGAGGACCTGCTCCATGATTTTTCCAGGGACTGAGGTGAGGCTGACTGGCCTGTAGTTCCCCGGATCCTCCTTCTTCCCTTTTTTAAAGATGGGCACTACATTAGCCTTTTTCCAGTCATCTGGGACCTCCCCCGATCGCCATGAGTTTTCAAAAATAATGGCTAATGGCTCTGCAATCTCACCCGCCAACTCTTTTAGCACCCTCGGATGCAGCGCATCCGGCCCCATGGACTTGTGCACGTCCAGTTTTTCTAAATAGTCCCGAACCACTTCTTTCTCCACAGAGGGTTGGTCACCTTCTCCCCATGCTGTACTGCCCAGTGCAGCAATCTGGGAGCTGACCTTGTGCGTGAAGACAGAGGCAAAAAAATCATTGAGTACATTAGCTTTTTCCACATCCTCTGTCACTAGGTTGCCTCCCTCATTCAGTAAGGGGCCCACACTTTCCTTGATTTTCTTCTTGTTGCTAACATACCTGAAGAAACCCTTCTTGTTACTCTTAACATCTCTTGCTAACTGCAACTCCAAGTGTGATTTGGCCTTCCTGATTTCACTCCTGCACGCCTGAGCAATATTTTTATACTCCTCCCTGGTCATTTGTCCAATCTTCCACTTCTTATAAGCCTCTTTTTTGCATTTAAGATCAGCAAGGATTTCACTGTTTAGCCAAGCTGGTCGCCTGCCATATTTACTATTCTTTCTACACATCGGGATGGTTTGTTCCTGCAACCTCAATAAGGATTCTTTAAAATACAGCCAGCTCTCCTGGACCCCTTTGCCCTTCATGTTATTCTCCCAGGGGATCCTGCCCATCTGTTCCCTGAGGGAGTCAAAGTCTGCTTTTCTGAAGTCCAGGGTCCGTATTCTGCTGCTCTCCTTTCTTCCTTGTGTCAGGATCCTGAACTCGACCATCTCATGGTCACTGCCTCCCAGGTTCCCATCCACTTTTGCTTCCCCTACTAGTTCTTCCCTGTTTGTGAGCAGCAGGTCAAGAAAAGCTTTGCCCCTAGTTGGTTCCTCCAGCACTTGCACCAGGAAATTGTCCCCTACACTTTCCAAAAATTTCCTGGATTGCCTGTGCACCGCTGTATTGCTCTCCCAGCAGATATCAGGGTGATTAAAGTCTCCCATGAGAACCAGGGCCTGTGATCTAGCAATTTCTGCTAGTTGCCAGAAGAAAGCCTCGTCCACCTCATCCCCCTGGTCTGGTGGTCTATAGCAGACTCCAACCACAACATCACCCTTGTTGCTCCCACTTCTCAACTTTATCCAGAGACTCTCAGGTTTTTCTGCAGTATCATACCGGAGCTCTGAGCAGTCATACTCCTCTCTTACATACAACGCAACTCCCCCACCTTTTCTGCCCTGCCTGTCCCTAATTACATCCCCTTTCCTGTGACTGCCAAATTGGTTTAAGTTACAGTTACATCCATTCCCTGACCAATTTACACACCCTCTTACTTCATTGCTGAATTTGGCACCAGGACTTCTATGGGAGTTGCACCTGCTGACTATAGTTCTAACAGTGTAACTGAAGACTAGACCTCTGGGAATAATTCTGCACTGGCAGAGAGTTGCACAAGATGATGTAATGGATCTATACCTCCAGCTATTTTGTGTCACTCTAGTGCCGCAAAACAGTTGCAAAACCCTGCATAACTGGCCAGATAAACGAGATTCACAGCAATTTTACCCCACCAGGCTATACCAGTAAATCTGGCCCCAAATATCTTTTCTGTCTCTTGTTTGCATGATTCTTACCATCTGATGCTGTTAACCTCCCTTTTTAAGCAGCCGAAACTCTAACATGCAGACTCTGTAGGCTTGTTTCTGTATCACAGTCATGGTTGTAAATAAGAAGTGGCTCTAGTGAAGTCAAGGGGGTTAAACTGCTGTCAAAATGTAAGTGAGATCAGGGTCAGACTCTAGAAGGGTGATTCTCCTTTTGTGTAATTCAGGAGTAACTCCCCTCAAGTCATTGGAATTGCACAGTGTAAAACTGCTGCCAGAAAAAAATGGGGTTTTCCAGCTGTGTGTGATGTTCTGAGCCTGAGAAAGTCCAGTGAGCCTGATTCTTCTCAGACCTCCACCACTTTGACTTTACTGGAGTTACTCCTCAGTTATATCAGGGCTAGTGAGTGGAGGATCTGACCCAAAGGTTATTTCAACCTGTTAAAGATTGTGGCCCAGATCCTCAGCTGGTGGAAATCAGCATAACTCCATTGCAGTCAATAGAGGTACATCAATTTACACCAGCTGAGGATTTTATCCTTGTGTGTCTCCTCATTTCTGTTCCAGTGACGCTCTAGTAACATCAAGCCCCCTCGTATACCATTTTCTTAGTCATTGTCATTGTTAGCAAGGACACAGCTATGGACTTTGCCACATTATGCCCCAGTGCCTGAGCAGGAACTGACCAGCATCAGCATAGCATGTGTATTTCATGAGAGTGTTTCAATGTGCAGTGGTCCTGATGAGAATCCAGCATCAAATTGCCCCTTCCTGTTTCGTTTTTTGCAAGAGGAGCAGATTTAAGATGGCTGCTGGCCCCCGGAAGAGGAAGGAAAAGTTTTCTCCTGTAGAACTTGAGATTTTGGTGGCGGAGGTGACCAAAAACCACGCTAGGCTCTATGGGAGTGAGAGAGTCAACCTGAGCCAGCCAGAGAGGGAGAAGATATGGTGCAGCATTGCCAGGAAGATCAATGCTGTTGCCAGGTCCCCCCGGACCACCCGGGACCTCCGGAGGAGATGGGATGATATGAAGAGGCGCACCAAGGAGAAGCTGGTGGAGATGAGTCGCTCAACGGGGGAGCCCAGACCTGATACTGTGCTGGTGCGGATTTTGGAAAGTCCTTTGCTTGGGCAGGAGGAGACTATTAAAGAGGCTGAGGCCAGAGTGGAGGCAGAGGAGGAGGATGGTGGTGGTGGTGATGATGTTATGCACACTGATGGCCCTCACATAACTCTGGAGCTTCAGTCAGGTAAAGAGTCCTAAACAAACCATTCATCCCATCCACACACATCAACAGACTGGGGAAAGCTGGGGGGGAAAGGGGAGGGTGAGGAGCCTTTCTCTATAAGGTTATCTTTGGTGGCTGTGAAGTGATCTCCACTGCAAAGTTAGATTGCAACAGCCAACCTTATGGCAAGAGAGGACTCTGCAAATGAAATCTCAGATTCAAATAGGCAGAATCTCTCACACAACAGCTTTTGATCCTGGAGTCTTACATTTCAGCCCCATCCTTCAGGACAGGGATGCCTCCTTGTACAGGAGCTTGGAGTTACTCAAAGGAATTCACTCTGCAGAGCAGGAAATCTTCTACGGGACATGAGGAAATTTAACGTCCCAGGACCTTATCACCTAATATTTCAGATGAAACAATTACATGAGAGAGAGAGAGAGAGATCCCTCTGGTTCACAAATGCAAAGAACGAGACCTATTGAGACATTCACATGCACACAGTCAAACTAATGCCCCTTTCCTAAGCTCATATGCACACCCACACAGCAGACATCGTTCCTTTAGCATATTAACCAAAGAGGCTGCTTTCTATGTTGCTAACGTGTAAAGAACTCATGTTTTGATATTTTGATCCCCCACAGATGAGGAGGAGGAAGTGCCTGGTTGCACATGGGTGCCTTTGAGGACTATTGAAATGCCTATGCCAGCTGAGACAGATGCGTTAGAGCAACGGGGGGCACTGCACACCTCAGTTTCCTCTCCCTCCCCACCTTCCTCCCCACAGAGGCAGCAGCGGGCTACCTATGGGAGGCGGTCATCCCAGACTGCCCGGCATCCTAAGCGGAAGTACAACGTCTCAGAGTTTGAGAAGCAGCTGATGGATGCCCATCTCCAGCAAAGCACCCTCTTGTCCTCCTGGTACCAGCAGCAGAGCTCCCTCATGATCCAGCAGAACCTCATCTTGGAGAACTTAGTAGAACAGAACAAGAGGCTGGCAGACAACGTCGAGTCACTCAACCGGACGCTGGAGAAGCTGGTCGACTACCAGCAGCCACGCAGGGAGACAGTACATTTTGTGCAAGACTGCACCTCTGGGACTTCTGCCCGTCTGCCCTCCCGGATAGCCAGTGGCGAGTCTGTGGGGCAGTCAGGGATCGAGGTGTTCTCGGGAATGATCTTGAAAGTCGAAGAGGAGATCTAAACAGAAACACAGACTCTTCTCAAACACCATTTTCAGAGTTTTTAAAGACCATTCTCTAAAACAAACACTTTTTATGATGGGTAAAAAATTCCTCGTGTTTTCTAGGTCACGGTAAATGCTACAGTAGCTCTTTTTTTAGTGGGTCAAGATTCTTGGGTATATTCTACACATAGCCTTTTTTGGTTGCCCAATATGGGACAGGATATCATTCTTTTTTATAACCAGCAGCGCTGTCCATTTATGAGAAACAATTTTGTATCGGTTCTTTTTATTGTGAAAGATATTTTTCTTACATAAATCCAAAACATATAAAAATAAACTCTGTTCATATTTATCTTTACTCTTAAGAGTCTGTCCCCCGTGGATATTATTCTTTTCCAGAAACATTTTTAGGAACAGGTTTAAAAAAAAAATAAAAGAAATCATTGCCAAGGCTGTAGAACGTGAGAGCCTGATCCTGCTTCCATTGATGTCAAAGAGAAATTTGTCATTGACATTGATGGGAGCAGGATGGAGTTCTTATCGCTATTTGGATTATGTTTGCTGATTTAATAATAATGGTGAGAGTTCTTTAATGAGCAAATAAGACAGTTTTTCTAAGTATAAGCATACGGAATTCCGTTCATTCTCCCTTCAGCCTATCCTGACTCTCTCACTAGCTTTGTGTTTGAAAGACACACGATGTAAGAATGAATGGGACATTTAGGACTGTAGGAATATAATACTCAATAATACAGTTCAACATTGCCAGCTTGCACTGATTTTATCACGAATCTCATAATATTTGTGTTTTTCCTGAAAGCCTCAACTCTTGGGGAATACATAAGCATCTGAGTTTTCCTTTTAAAAACCCTAAAGGTCTAGTCCACACGGTTTTAGAGAAAAGACTGAAAAAACAATGCGGCTCCAGAGAAGGAGAACCCTTGAGGTCGGCAGTACCGCATTCCAAATCCGACTCAAGGTCCATGTTGTCCTGCAGCCTGTCTCCAATGGAGACTAGCACCAGCTGTTTTATAGGAAGGTGCAAGAAACCCCACAGTGGGGATTACCTGCCCCCCATGGAGGTCTCATCCTGATCCCTAATATTTAGAGAATGGCTTATACCACAAAGCCTGCAGTTTAATATCCCTTCCAAGCCTTTTTGTTTGTATTAAGTATTATAACTGTGGATATTCTTGTTATCCAGATAAATATCCAATCCCTCTTCGAATCTTGCTACGTTTTTGGCCTCAACAACATCATACGACAACGAGAGCCACAAGCTAATTATATGTTGCTTGAAAAAGTATTTCCCTTTATTGGTTTTGAGTTTGCTGCCTTTCAGTTTCATTGGACCGTCCCCTGTTTTTATGTTTGAATTGGTTTCCTTCCTTTCCAGTGCATAATCCAGTGTGAAAGTGTGAAACTTCTAGGGCACACCAAATCAGTTTATTAAGAATAATGCCACTCTGTGCCCATGCAAAGGGTAAATGGATCTAAAATCTCCATTGAAGAAATAGCCAAATAAATTCTTGGTAAGAATTAGCACAGTTCAATTACCAGAATCTTGCCAGAATCCCAGGTTTTTTTTCCATCTACTGCAAAGAGTTAAATAAAAAACAAATGGTGCTTGGCTATAGAGCCTATATCCCGACCCTTCTATTGACCTCAAAATCCACTTTAACATTTGCAAATCAGAAGGCAGTTATTTGAAATAGCTTGATGCTTGGAAGGATTCACCTTCACTGAATGACTTTGGCTACATTGTGGCCTTATACACGGTTACACTCAGGCAGCTTTAAACCACTCTAACAGTATAAAGGGGCCTTAAAGTAAGCATAAATATAATATACACCCACTTTAAGGTCTGTTTTTGCTGTCATAGTGGTGTAAAGGGTCCTTAGTGTCAAAGACAAGCACCCCTGTGTCTTTTATTCCCTCTTGCTGTAAAGATTATACCATTTTCTGTGGCATAAGCATCTTTCAGATAGCACTATAAAGTATTTTCTTCCCTTTCCCTCCCTTCCCTTATATTCATAAAACACCCAGTGAACGAAGTAAGTTCCCTCAGAGTGTAATATACTTTAACATCAGTGCACAAAAATGAAGTTTACATATTATAATTATCTTTTGATATAAAAAGCTGGAGGTTTGCATTTATTTTTACGTTTGTAATGTATTAAACAGCAAGCACTTCAAATGTATATAAATGTAATGAATGTGTTTGTGACGATCTTTGATTTCTGACCGTGCCCTTCTTCCCCAAGGATTACAAAGCATTTTACAAATTGCTCTGTAAACTGGACATACAGATCATTTCTACCAGCACTGAAATGTCATCCCTCTTGGAGGTGAAACGCAGCAACTGTTTCAGGGGAGGTCGCCCACTGGCTGTAATGATGGTCAGATCAGGCTCTATTAGCACACAACACCACTAGAAAACAGTTTAGTTAAGGAAGAGAAGAATCCAGTTGAACCAGCAGGGGGATTGACATTGATGGAATGTAGTTACCCATGCTGCAGTGAGCCCGAACAGAGGTATGTCCAACAACACAGTGCCCCAGTGGCTGCTACAGAAGACTGCCTTTTACTGTTTCTTTCTGAAGTGTTTAGATGTGCCTTAGAAATCTCCCATTCATGTACCCACAGGCCCCAACCCTGTTTGGCATGTGAGATCACAGTGCAGCATGGGACGTAAAGTACAGGCCATATTCAGACTATGTCACAAGCAAATAATTATCTCATGAAAAAACTTTGTAGCCAGAAGATGTTCTGCTTCGGCTAAATTTTTCAAGCTTAGGTAGTTACAGTTAGGGACCTAAAGCCATATTTAGGACTGGCCTGATTTTCAGATACGCTGAGCATCTACATAATCCATTGGCTTTTGGTGGGAGCTGCAGTTGATCAGAACCTCTGGAAATCATTTTGCTGCAGCCAAGCATTTTGTTTTGTCTCCCTGCCCTGCTGGGCCCTGCCTTCACCTGTCTCTCATTCCCCAGCTTCCTCCACAAAGGGGAGTGGATTGGATTACAGTGCAAGCCCCCTGCACTCTTCCATAGAGCCAAGCATCCGGGGTTTGGTTAGCCAGGCTTGTAGCTGTGGAACTGTGGAGCAGCCAGAAAGCTAAGCCAGCGAGGCATGCTGCCTGGAGAACAGCGCAGCAGCTGAGGCCCGGACAGCCAGCGCAAAGAAATGCTAATGTTTTGTTGGAATACATAGGGGAGGGTTAGGAAACTTTATGCTGGACTAGATCATGGGATCAGGGCCTGGAGAGGGGAGCCTGGCTGCCTGGAGAGTACAGTAGGGAGGGAAAACCCTTCCTCAAACTAAATCACTGTGGAAAATAATCAACACATTTTACATCAATGAACATTTTCAACTATGAGCAGCCAGCCATAGGTGTGTGGGGTAATGTGAAGGTACAGGGATGGAAAGGAAGGGTATTATGTGACAACAGGATAAAGTAATGTTGCAGGGAGCTTAGAGGTTATTGCTCCAGCAGTTAGTCCCATTCTACCCCAGAGTGTATGGGGCCATGGGTGATGGTAATAATAATATCTCACGGGCTTTAATTCATTAACATTTGTAAAGTATTTGGGGAAATTCATGCCTGAGTATTGCAGTGATTGATGCTTTATAGGTACCTTGATAGATTGTTAATGCAAATATATGTAAACCCAGCCACAACACTAGCAGTGTTGCCAGTTCTCATGATTTTATTTTGAGCCTCGTGATATCCAGATATTTTCTTAAATCCCCAGCTTCTGGAGTCACAGGATTACATGAGAATCTCAGCTTTTATTTTAAACAATAAAGGAAGTTTCTAGTCCTTATCATTGAAGAGAAAAACTTGAAACCATGACCTAAGTGCTCTCTCTACATTTCAAAAAATGGAAGGCAAATTAAAAGAAACCATATTTTATTATTCTGAAAAATACCCTATCATTATTAAGCCAATTGCATTCTATTGTGCCTACAAACATGGAAACCTTTATATTGGCCTTGATATGTGTGTTGATTTGAGAATTTTATTCAATGCCCACTATTTTATCACACAGATGTAAAGTTCATTTTCTTGCAGTATGACAACTGCATGTCATTCACTCCTTGGGTTCTTTGCAGGATGGAGGGACTTCTCAAACCTGTACTGACCTGTAGATTCTCATAATGTTGTTGCTGATGCTTATTCAACAAGGAGACTGCTGAGTTGGTAGCCTAGAGAAGTTTCTTTATCACTGTCATTCAGGAAACCTGGATTTGATTCATCCGCCTCTCATTTTCCACAAACCAACAAGGGATGTGGAGTCAGCCCAGGGCATTAAGAGA
Source organism: Trachemys scripta elegans (assembly GCF_013100865.1). Taxonomy (NCBI): domain Eukaryota; kingdom Metazoa; phylum Chordata; order Testudines; family Emydidae; genus Trachemys; species Trachemys scripta. The sequence goes on along the minus strand of NC_048299.1, from coordinate 275,712,881 downwards.
ATGTAATATCTTGTGACATGCAGGAATGATTCCTCTTCTGCGGATGACTGGGTGACATTAAATAATGAACTCCAGAGACAGAGGAATGGCAACCAAGATGCAGTCTCTCTAAGGGTCTATAAGATGAAGAACAGAGGTAAATCAGCAGATCTTTCAGAGTTCCAAGCCGCACGGAGAACATATTTCTTTGCCCTCCTGGAAATAGGTGTATTGTTGAACATTTAGCCACATCCTGTTTCCTGGAGCAGATTGAATTCTGGGTCCTGCAATAAGGAGAGGGCTTAGTTGCAGCTGTGAGTCAGTCGCACGTGGTAATGTAGCACAGCTGCCTCGGTTGTCCGAAAGATCAAGGACTCAGAAGTGAGAGGAAAAGGCCATCAAAGGCAGGCTGCGTGATTGGACTGTCTGAGTCAGGCTGAGGAACAGCTTACCCATAGGACACTTGTGCGGTTGGGGGAGAGGGAAAACAATGGTGGCACTGTCTACCGTACAGATTTAATTCACTTCTTCCTTAGTTTTTCCTGGACACTAAGTTTTGAAACACTTTTGGGGATGCAACATAGATGAAAATAGTGCCATAAAGCCAAATTTACTTGCACTGCTGTGAATTTGGAGTAACTTCAGTGGCGTTATACCAGAAACCTCTTGGTGTCACTGAGAGCAGAATCTGGACCACAGTCTAGCCCTGGAGCTTCTTGTCCAGGGGAGCACCTCTCGCTTCCTCATCAGTTTCGTGCTTTGGCCTTGCTGAACGGAGAAGTAATGAAATGCCTGCACTGCCTGCCTGGCTCAGAGGTATCGTATTGCATGGCACCCACGTGCATGGATAAACGTCACCATATGCTTTCAGCGGCTGCCAGAAATTAACTACTCCTGCCACATCAATCCACAGTCTCATTCGGAAACACTGCCTACAGAGAGAGAGAGAGAGAGAGCATCAGTTTTTTACTTCACTCTGGCATCCCTTGCATTTTAGCATCGAAAGCTAATTAGAACTGAACAAATTGTGGAATGGATGTTCTTATGCAGATCATAAACTGCCTGAGCACGTACTTTATTTGCGTAAGTAGTGAAAATATCAACTGCATCACTTCTAAAATCCAAGAGCCAATGTTTTGTCCTGACACATACATACCCACACAGCTATCACTGCAGTCGATGGGAAACAAGCATGCATCCTTAAGACAGCATTTAGTCTGAAGATTGGAGATACAGTGGTCTGTCTACTTAATATATCTCTTCATCGCCATAGTATTTATGCACTTCATGTGCATTAAGTAAACAGTCCTTATGGTTGGGTTGGGTTGGGATTCTAGCTAAGCAACTGGGGGAAATCTCCTTTGATTTCTGAGCTATTCATATACAGTTTATTCTATAGCCAGCTGAGAAGTATTATCTTCAGCTCCCAGCACCCACCGCCCTGGAAGAGACCTGAAGCCTGCTCCTGCTTCATTGACTCAGTAGTTCAGGACCAAGCCCCTAGAGTAGGTCATCTAATCTCATCCCCATTGTGTGGAGCTGGCTTGATTGTATTGTCCCTCGCCAGGCCTGATTGATGGCTGTCAGTAGGTTTGAGCACTTCTAGTGAAGACGATTCTTTATGCTCCTTTGGCAGCTCGATCCATTGCCTGGTGTGCTCTTATGGCAGTTTTTCTAAGCATTTTTTGCTAAGAGTTAAACTAAAGTTCCTCTGCTGCAGTTTTAGCCCTGCCCTTCTTGTCCTGACCCTACTAACTAATGTCTCCTTTTTTTACATCCTTTTGAGTTCATAGGCGATTAACCTGTTTTTTCTCCAGATCTTTTCTGAGCCTTTTCATATGTCAGCACATCTTATTTTCCAGACCTTTTAGAAATTTGGTTTACTCCCCTCTGAAATCACACCCTCAGGAGAAGCCTGGATGTAAGGTAGGAAAGCAAAGGGGAGAAACGCAGGCAATGTGTAACAGTTTTACATCAATAGATGAATTGCAGCACCAAAGAACTCCAATGGACCATGTAGTTTGATAGCCAATCTCCATAAATGACCAACATCGGATGCTGAAGGGAGAGTAATGCAGTACTGGGCCTGAGTCTCGTAGCGGCACTGAATTGGGTGGGGTAAAACCAGCGTGAGTAGAATTATATTGATTAGATATAACACTGTGAACTCCTATAATTCACCTAATTATAAAATATTCCACGAGCAAATTTTGTCCTGAGGTGTATGCGTGTGTGCAACTCCATTTACAGTCAGTGAGAATTGTGTGCACACATCCATGACCTGAATTTTTCCCTGTGGAGGAGATGTCTTTCTGACCTCAGCTGGTGACCTTCTTATACCCAGAAGCACATGGAGTGAAAAAGCACTTATAACTTGTCTTTGTAGCATAACTGCAGATGCTGTTCTTAGTTATATGTGCCCAATATTCTATTGAGACTTGCTATATTTTTGTTTTCTTTTATTTTTTCCCCAGTAGCATTAAGCCATTGGAGCACATCAGTGGTTCATTTATTTATTTTTTTCCAGTCCCAGGTCTGTGAGGTCTCCTGGGATCCCATCTTACATAGTTTTTCTGGCCACGCAGAAAATTGCTTTTCAGGGTGAAAAACTGCTTTCCTCGCTTGGTTTTCCACTCAGCTCTACTTCAGATTGGGGAATGAACATGATGAATCGATGCCAAAATGTGTCTCTTTGTAATACTCAGTGAGAAGGAAATCTTCTTTACCCACTTCTATATTGAGGCCTGTTCCCCGTACCTATGCCGAACACAGCCTTAATTTTTACACACTGAAGTTTTCCTGATGTTTAGATCCATGGGATTTACACCTAATGGAATGAAAGGGAAAGTGAACGTGCTCTTGCATTTTTGAAATCCCATTCTAAATCAGGAAGAAAACTGCTCACAATAGTCTGCAGTCTCCCATGCAGCCTATGAAAGAGGCCAGACCACTAATGCCAGCCAGACTGCTCCCTCCCAGATGGAGGCTCAGAAATGCCAGTTCTAATTTGGAGATGGGCCCAGTGACGGGTGTACAGGGGCATTATCTGTTCCTGGTGAACGAGGAGTTACGTTCAGCTCCTCCCTGTCCTTACATAGGTGCTATGGGGAAGGGCTGATCATTGACTGATTGGGTGACAGAAGGGGAGAGTGGCTTCGGGAACGTTGGGTTCCACAGCCAGGATCAGAGGATTGGGGTAAATCCAAAGTTTTCCATTTCCTTTTGTGCGTCTGCTAATTTATGTTGCTTTCTTGTTCTAAGCATTATTCCTTGTGGAGAAGACCCCTACTGATTGCCTCTCTGTTTTCTGCTGTGTCATTCTACCAGCTCACAGATCTGAAACAAACTGCCAGAGCCAAACAAACCTCAACTTTAAAGAAATAATAATGGGCTGAACCAACAGCCCCGTACGATCTCTTGGGCCACTTCACTGAGACCTACAGGCACCTTCTGCCTGTCCTTTATGACGGTCATATGCCAGTTGTTTTCCCTTGGCCAGCAGCATGTGGCAGCCCACCTTATGGGTGACATAGATTCATGTACACTAACTTGAATTGCCAAGTCTGGTTTATTTTAGCCTTGTAAAGCACAGGAAAGAGAAAGTTGAGGGACATCCTGTAACACCAAAGCACAGGTCCCAGGTGGTTTAGTGAATTCATTACCTCACTTACATTCAGTGATATAGTCTCTGGGCCTGGGGAACTTGTAAGTTCTCTGAACTGAAGACTTGCTTTCCAGCGGGAAACAGACGGTTTGTCTTCACTGCAGTATTGACTCAAGTGATGCCCTGACTTGGGTTTCCTCCAAACACAAACACTTAACTTAAATGTGGTGATGCTTTTACCTGGCGTTGGTAAGCCCGTCAGGGAGTACTGGCTACATCTTAAGTTAGCACAAGTCTCCAACTGCTCACACAATCACTCTGTGCCACCAGTCCATTCACTCTGTGCCATACAAGTGTTATCTCTCGGGGCAGCTGCTTTCACTCGGGTCAGGCCAACCTCAGAAGAGTTAACTCGAGTGTAGACAACTTGAGTTAACTCTGCAGTGACCTAGCCTAAGGGCCCTACCATGGGTGGTGCTGTGAACATTCAACTACCAATGGGAATTGAGGATGCTCCATCGTTGGGGAGATTCCACCCTAAAGATGAGTGGGGAGTGGGAGGTGGGAGAAGGGGGGGTGGGGAGAGATAGCTCAGTGGTTTGAGCATTGGCCTGCTAAACCCAGGGTTGTGCATTCAATCCTTGAGGGGGCCATTTGGGGCAAAAATCTGTCTGGGGATTGGTCCTGCTTTGAGCAGGGGGTTGGATAGATGACCTCCTGAGGTCCCTTCCAACTCTGATATTCTATGATTCTAAGGAGAGAGAACAGGTTACCCAAAGAGGAGGTTGCAGATTGGTTGTACCTCCTCTCCCCCCCCCCCCCCATCCTGTTGTTCACAAAGGAGTAATGCCAGAAAGCTGATATGCATTTGTGCCCCAGTTTTGCATCTCTAAGCCCTTTAGGCATCAGTGAAAGGGAACATTACCAGGGAGGTAAAAAATAATGCAAATGAGAACTCCAGGAAGGAGAAATGGATTGTAAGTGAAACAGCTTTAAACATAACCTAATTGAAACATCGTTTTCTTTCATTTTATTAATCATCATCTTAATAGGATTAAAACAATTATTTTCTATCCTTGAGCATTTTTTTCCTTCTCAGAAGAGTTCCATATTTATGTCTTCTTTTGCTCATTTTCTTTTGTTGGGGGCATTAATTAAAGAAACAATGTATCTTTATCTAACTGAGCTCTTCTTCCCACGGATAATACCCCAGACAATGAAGAATTTCTGCCACTGCCTTATTAGAGGGAGAATTATTTGCTGTTGTCAATCCCCATCCTGTGGCCAAGCAAAGCTGATTTGCCTGGTTGTCTTTCCCACGGTTGGGTTTGGAGAGATGACTTTCATTCATTGCCTTCATCTTACCCAGTGTAAAACTGCAGTCACTATGGAAATCAATAGTTACTCTGAATTTACCCTGGGGAAGATGAAAGCAGAATTTGGCCCCGGTTTTAATTTTCAGGCACATCGGATTAAATGATCAGAAATTGGATTGCATTAAAGTTTACAATGGTCCTTAACAAGTCAGAGCTCCTTTGCAAGCAGGGCTCTTGAAAATGGCATTTAGTTGATCAGGTTTTTATGGATTCTCACTTTAATGGCATTATAAGCCATCCTTGCAGTGCTTCCAAGAAATGTAAAGGTAATTGTTTTCCCCCACCCCAGTAAAGAGAGAGCATTTGTATATTTAAAGAGTCCCTTTAAATCTGTGTGTATTTCCCCTCCCATAGCCCAGCTATTTCTGCTGTCCCAAATGGGATATTCTGCCACATATATGACCTTCTCTTATGTGTTAAAATTAATGCAATGTAGAAAAAATAACCCTGGGCAAAGATTTAAATCAATCTGTTCCATGTTGAATAAATACAGAGAAGTCAGATACCTGTAGGCAGTAGAAAAAATCTTTGCGCTATTGGAAATGTTTAAGGGGATGGGGAGAAGGCCATTCTAAATAAAGTGTTACTGCATTTGAGGTCATATTTCAGCTTTATAACATTCAAGCCTGCCAATTTTTTTTTCCAGACACCCATTATAACTGGGTAAGTGTAAAGTAATCTCAAGCGAATCACTATCCATTTCTCTGTAAAGTTCCTTCCTCATTCATCCCATCTTGGCATTTCAATAGCCACTCTTTTTCAAGACCTGCCTGGCCTTTGGATAGGCTATGGAAAGTTGTAGGAGAAATGTTTTCAATTCTGTCTATCTAAGGTATTTAGATGGCTTCCATCACCCGAATATCTGAGTATCTCAACACCCTTAATGTGTCCTCACAGCAGGAGGTGGGCAAATACTATTATCCCCCTTTTACAGGGGAGACACAGGGAGAGTAAGTGACTTGCACAAGGTCACTCTGGAAGCCTGTGGCAGAGCTGGTCATTGAGCCCAGTCCTCAAAGTTAAGCACTGGGCCCGTGGGGCAATCTTTCTTCTTCCCCGTAGGGTGGAATTCTCCTCAGTACAGAGTGTCCAGGCATGCCATGCCCTAGAGCACATCTTACTCCTAATGACTTTACCCTGGAGTTCTCAATTTGGGGGTCACGAATAGGTGAAGGGGCATTAGAATCACCCTCCCTTTCTTTATGGCTAGATGGGACTATGAGCAGATGGTCCTGGCCCTTTTGTCTCTTTCAGAATGGAGTCACGATAAAGGCTGAGAACCACTGACTTGAATTCACATTGTTTCTTTGGTAGCTTTATTGGCAGTCTTGGGGAGAATTTCAAAAACTCTAGTGGCCATAGAAGGCCTCATGGGGCCCCAATCTTCCATGGATCTCACACCAATTGGATACATCTGACCTGTCCCTGTTCTTGAGTGCGAGTGTGGCACCAGCAAAGATCAAACTGACCAGGCTGTGAAGGGGAAGGAAATGGATAGGGCATCACGTGCTATTTTACATGTGTCCCTACAAACCAGAGGGCTCTGCGTTGCTCTGGGTCATTGGAACTTCAGAGACATATTAAGTATAGATGTGAATTTTATCTACCTATTGGCCCTGGGAACCTTATGCCACACTTAGGATCGGCACTCAGATTATCGATGCAGACAGAAAGCTATCACTGAAATTGGCTGTGTACATACTGCTGCTGAATTGCTCTTCCAGTGATTACATATCTTCAATGTGATTTTCAGAAGCACCTAAGGGAGTTAGATGCCAATACCCACTGGCCTTTATTGATGGTCAGTGTGAGATGAGCACTTTACTCCTGTATCAGCTCCTACTAAGTGCATTAGGCAATAGGAAAGGACAATTTATTTCAGTTTGTATCTAGTTCTGACAGCCTGATTTCCTTTCCCAGACCAGAAGAAGAGCACTGTGTAGCTTGAAAGCTTCTACCTTCCACCAACAGAGGTCGATCCAATTAAAGATATTACTTCACCTCCCTTGTCTCTCTCATTGATTAGGTGTCCTTTAAAATTCCTTCCAAGCACACAGTGCTCTTAGGGAGTGATGGCCACATGTGCTTCTTATTACACCATGTCCTGAGTGGGAAAAGCTAACACGCTCGTCTGCTCTGAGGTGCTGTCATTCAGAACAGCTACCAGTCATCGAGTTACCATTATCTGCCTTCACTTCACAGCATTTTTAGCCAGGCCTATGAGCAGAAGATGAAATATCTACTATCAAACGAGACTAGTGCTTTTGCTGGTATAGAAATGTTACCCAAAAAATTACATCCGTAACCAATATTACTCTGCTGACAAAAGTTTCTGGCTTTAGTCTCTTTGCCCAGATCTCCAAAGGTATTTGGGCAAATTCCATTGATTCCATTGGTATCCCTGTACCTCAGGATAATAGCACTTCCCTTCCTCAGAGGCATATTGTGAGATTAAGAAACTAAAACAAAAATTGAGATGCTTAGATACCATAGTAGTGGGGGCCACATAAGTACCATAGATTGTGAGATGCTGCGACAGAGTACTGGGAACCAACAGCTGAGCCAGCACTCTGATCACCTAAACACACATTAATGCCCCTCCCTGAGCCTAATAGAGGATTAAAATGGGCTGGGGAGGATTAAAGGACTAATTAGCCCATTAAAACAGAGGGTAGAAGGTGGCACAGGAAGGAAGGACTGGGGAAACAAGGCAGGTTAGTGGAGCCTGCACCAAGAAGAGGCACAGAAGGCTGAGGTGAAACTGCTGTTGTAAATGATGTGGTGTATAGATCAGTAAGATGGCAGGAAGAGAAATATAAATAAACCACATGGTGGGGCTTAACAGCAAAAGGTCTCCGAACAATGTGTGTAGACAGAGCAGAAGACACGAGCAGGACGTCACTCAGTCACAGATGCCTTGAGCAAATGTATGGTGCCTAGAACAGAGGTGCTTCTACAAAAGACTCTTCTTTTGGATGTATTTGAAATCATTATATCAAAAGGGTCTTGTTCCTCAACCTGAAACTATACATCTCTGCCACAGTAATATTTACTTCTGTTTATGTAACTGGTTTGTAGAGGAAAATATATGTATCTGTTGCAACCGTACATGGACATTTCAACAGATGTCAAGTCATAAAATCACTTTGCCTCTAAGAATCAGAGGTAGTTTATGATCACTGGGGATTATGCCTTTGGACCATGGTACAGGGCATTGCCATATTGATTAAATGCCTTGGACTGTTACAGGAAAAAAAAGAGGTATTTAATCAATAGAGTTGCACTTCAGTCACTGTCCTTGTCAGGCTGGAACAGAAATAGCGCATGGATGGGATGGTTGTACACAGCATTTGAGGGAGTCAATTTTAGAAGAAAGCTAACTGTAATGCATTCCAAACCTAGTGAGAGAGAAAATCATGGACTTAGCAGCCACCACTCCAGTGTTGTTGGAGACACCAAATCGATCTGGTGAAGGAAGATCAGGAAGGAATGTGTGCGAACCAGAGAGTTACTTATGGTACAGGTTACAGCTCTGTTGGCACTGAGATCCAGATTCTGTGAAATCTGAGTGCCTCCTCAGTAATAAACAACATTTAGCACTTATACCGTACAATGCTTTTCATCCACAGATGTCAATGTGCTTTACAAAGGATAACATCCCTATATTTTGCCCAAGGTCATGAACCAGTTTGTGACAGAGGTCTGAATTCTGACCATGATACACCATTGCCCTCCTCTGAATAATAGATTCTAGTTATTATGAAGTATGTGAATCTGTTATTTATACTCTCAGAATACAGTTTTTGAAGAGGAAAAAAGATCTACAAAGAAACTTGTTCACCGTTTGTTTGTTAACCCTTTGTTAAAGTTCTCTAGTCTGAAGATCTGAATTCTAATGCTAGTTGGTTTGTAAGGAATGAATTTAGTGAGCTGCATCTGCAGACTCTGGGCATTTGCCCGTCTTACTCAATGTTGTAATTGTCTCCAAAATGTGATTGAGATTTTCTAGCATGATTTGCTGTTTATAAAGCTGTGCTGTGCGTTGCTTATGGTTCTCTCCAGTAGCAGATGTAAGGGGCTCCAGAACTGGAGTAGCAGGGCTGCGTATTGAAAATCTGGAGTAGCAGAGGCATGTTGGGTGCAGATTTGCTCAAATTATGTCTAGTCCTAGCTATTGCATTTGAAGAGTAAGGAGGTAAATTAGAAATTTAACAACTGTGAAACAGGACAATGGGTTTTGGGGCATGTGTGTGCCAGGTACAGCTCTTGGGCCCTTTAAAACTGGGATCTCTAGTTGCAGGACACTTGGCTGCTTGCGGTGGAGTATAAAAAGAAGAGGACAGTGGCTGAAAGGGGAAGAGAAATTCTTCCTCCCCTCTTTGCTGGCTAAAGCAGGGGATAATCAATTGCCCAGTGTATGTCAGATGACTTGCTGCTTGTGGTTTTTTTTTTTTTTTTTTTTTGTGATCATTTGCCACAATAAGCCCTGAGGAGGGGGCCTCCAAAAGGACTGAGGCTTGGAGCTTTAGTTCCATTCTCTCGTTCCTCAGATACCACCCATTTTACAAACTGCTTGATAAGGAAGCTTAATCCAACTACATGAGGAGCGTTGTTGTTTAGTTTGGGTTTTCACAGAAAGTCACACATACTACCTCTTCCCCTCCCCAATGGTGAGTGACAGATCATTCAGCCAATGATCTACAAGATAAAAATATTACATCACGAGAACCATTTCACGGGCTGAATGCACGCTAAGAAGGGGGACACTAGTTATCTAATAACTTCTAGAACCTGATTTCACCTATGTCCTATTTCAATTGTAAGCTCTTGAGGCAGAAACTGTCTCTTTGTTCTCTGTTTCTATAGTGGCTAGCCCAGTGGGGTCCTGGGCCATGACAAGGGTTACTAAGCACTATGGTAATACTAATGATTATTATTTTATATATGTATTATTTTGTACGTACAGCATGTAGCACAGTGGGGCAGTGATCTCGGGCATGCAGTTTTCTGTACATAGAAAAAAACATGAAAAGTAGATGATCATATATATAATACTACTACTAAGAACAATAATTAGCAAGTGTTGTCCCTCAATTTTGATACAGTAGAATTCAACCAAAAGGGGAAAATAAGGTGGTTGTAATGATAAAGTTTTCAATATTTTATTGCTCAAATGGCAAAATACTACTTTCGACTGATTTTGGTGCTGGGTCTTCCTTGTCTTCCTTCAGTAACAATGGAATTTCTGAATAAGTCTCTTCAACAATAGCATGATATGCTTTATGTGAATTAGTTGCAGTACATACCATGCATTAACATCAGTAAAGTGGCATACTGGGGAAATTTCAAAAGCCTGGAAGAGTGCTAATGTTGCATCAAATTCAACAAAGGCAACTAAGATAACCTGGGTAATGATAGGCCAGTTAGCCGGATATCAGTCCTGGGCAAAACAGTAGCATAGCTGATACAGCATTCAACTGATAAAGAATTAAAGAATAGGAATATAATTAATGCCAGTTAATGTGGTTTTATGAAAAATAGGTCTGGTCAAACAAACCTCATTTCATTAATACAAGAACAGAAGAATGGCCGTATGGGGTCAGACCAATGGTCCATCTAGCCCAGTATGCTGTCTTCCAACAGTGGCCAGTACCAGATGCTTCCCCAGAAACTAACAGAATAGGGCAATTATCGAATGATCCGTCCCCCTGTTGTCCAGTCCTAGCTTCTGACTGTCAGAGATTTAGGGACACCCAGAGCATGGGGTTGTATCCCTGACCATCTTAGCTAATAGCCATGGATAGACCTATCCTCCAGTAACTTACCTAATTCTTTTTTTAACCCAGTTATGCTTTTGACCTTCACAGCATCCCCTGGCAATGAGTTCCACAGGTTGCCTGTGCACTGTGTGAAGAAGTACTTCCTTTTGTTTGTTTTTAACCTGCTGCTTATTAATTTCATTGGGTGACCACTGGTTCCTGTGTAATGAGGAGGGGTAAATAACACTTACCTATTCACTTTCTCCGCACCAGTCATGATTTTATAATCTTCTGTCATATCCCTCATTTGTTTTTTTTTTTCTATGCTGAACAGTCCCAGTCTTTTTAATCTATCCTCATGTGGAAGCTGTTTCCAATTCTAATATCTTTTTTGAGATGCGGTGACTAGAACTGCACATAATATTCAAGGTGTGAGTGTAACATGGATTTCTATAGTGGCATTATGATATTTTCTGTCTTATTACCTTTTCCTCTCCTAATGGTTATTTCATGAGATTACAGGTTTGGTTGATAAAGATAAATGTAATATCCTTAGACTTTTGTGAGGTGTTTGCCTGAGTATCCCTCAATGTTCTGATTAAAAATCAGCACTATACAATATCAATACCGCACACATTAAATGGATTAAGAACTGGCTAAATGACAGATCTCAAAAAGTTGTTGTTAATGGAGAATCATCATCAAATGGGGGTATTTCTAGTGGGGTCCCACAGGGAGCAGTAATAGGCTTGATGCTATTCAACAAGTTTTCTCCCAATCAATATTTTTATCAATGATCTTGAAATAAATATAAAATCAATGCAGATAACATTTTCAGTTGACACAAAGATTGGTATGTAATGAGGAGGACAGGGCAGATGTATGGAGCGATCTAGATTGAATTGGCCCAGGTTACCAAGTAAACAAAATTATTTTTTCATACAGTGAAATGCAGAGTTGTACATCTAGGAATACAGGCTCCATCTACACAATGGGTGACTGTATCCTGGAAAGCAGTGATTCTGAAAGGGATTTAGAGGTCATAGCGGGCAAACAACTGAATAAGAGTTCCCAGTGCCGTGCTGTGGCACAAAGAGCTACCATGACCCTTGTGTGTATAAACAGTGGAGTAGCAAGAAGAATTAGGGAGGTGATTTTTATCTCCGTACACAGCATTGGTGAGGCTGTTATTGGAATCTTGTTTCCAGTTCCGGTGCTACCTTTTTCAAAAGGATGTTGAAAAATTGAAGAGGATACAGAGAAGAGCCACACAAAAAAATGATTTGGAGATAATGCCTTACAATGAGAGACTTTAAGAGCTCCATTTGTTTAGTTTATCAAAAAGAAGACTGAGAGGTGACTTGATTACATGGGGAGAAAATACTGGGTACTTAAAGGGGTCTTTCATTTAACAAAGAAAGATGCAACAAGAGCTAATGGAAGCTGAAGCTAGACAAATTCACTTCAGAAATAAGGCACGCATTTTTAGCAGAGTGGGTGATTTACCCATTGGAAGGAAGCACCGAGGGAAGCAGTAGATTCTCTGTGTTTTAATATCTTCAAATCAAGACTGGACACCTTGAAGATACACCAGCGTCAACCCTCAGTTATTGGGCTCAATACAGGGGTAAGTAGGTGAAATTTATTGTACTGTGATATTCAGGAAGTCAGAATGGATGATCTAATGATCCCTTCTGGCCTTAAACTTTATGAATCTATGAAATAATTAAGTTGTTTCTCCTCACAGTTACCCTAGTCTTACATGTCTGCTGTGGCTATATTCCTGATTTGCACCAGAACGTTAGAAGAGAGGCAGATCCTGAGTGAGAACCGTAGGCCCTGGCTCACTGTAAATCATTTCTCTCCACGGTAGAAAGGACGGATGTGGATATTCAGGGCTAAACACAGCTGGACGATGTAGAAGCTGCAAAAGCAACCCCACCTCTGTGTGTCTACCTTATGAACAATAAAATCAATTGGCCCTAGCTCTGAAAGCATTAAGCTAATCGTGCAAAAGTGCCTTCCTCAGCGGGAACTGTTGTTTTGAAAAGTTAACAAGGGATCTATTGGAAAGACTGCAAGCCCGCAAGGAAGGTTGACAGGTTTAATGAGAGTTAAACATGAATTAGCTCCATGCCCTAAAACCACAATAAATATATTCTATCCCAGCTAAGAAGTTCAACCTTCTGTAGCCAGCTTGGCTCAGGCTGAGTACAAAGCTCTGGCTGCCTATGAAATTCGGTTGTCATGGATTCTGTGCTGGTTGGCAGTACAGTTCTCCATGTCAATCAGTAGTTGCCTCTAGATGGACAAAGGGAGCAGGGAGCAAGAAGAGGGTGCTGTTTAGGGGTTAGTACAGTGGCCTGGGAGTCCAGACATATGAAGTCTGCCAGTGCCTATCTGACCTTAGGCAAGCCACTTAATCCACTCGGTTTGCCCCTCTCTGAATGGGTACAGTTATACTTCCCTACCTCCCAGGGGGTGTGGAAGGCCTGCCTACCACCTCTAAATCGCTTGGAGCTTGTTGAGTTGGAGTTCTGTGGAAAGGCAAAGTAGCAGTAATGTTCTCAGAGCAGTGCGCAGGAGGTAGCCTTGGAAATTGTGCTGTTTAAACGGTAGGTTTCCAGAGCTGGGTTTACGAAGTGAGTCACTTGGACATTGGAACATAGTGTTGCTCAAGGATGGAAGCCCAGTGAAAGCTTGAGTGTGATTCCCGTGCAGAGCCAGGACTCTGGCAGGTCAAGCAATTTAGTTTCCATCCATCGCTTCAGTTCGGGCCATCCTGAGTTTGAGCTCATCCCTTTTCTACAAGTGCCAGCTTTAGCTTCATTTGTGCATCAACTTGCCGTAGAACTACTTGGTTGCCTATGTTTTGTTTACCACGGCTCCCTCTCCCCCTTCACTGTATCAGAGGGTGCCGGCCTTCTCAGCCTGTATGTTCCTTCTCCTCATCCTCCTCTTGTGCCTTCCTCTATGCTTGGGGCACAATCCCAATGTGCCACAACCCCTCACCTTTACCTCATTCTGTTCCCTCCTAAACCCTCATCAGCCCACTAAAATCCAGACCGACCAACCAACCAACACTCCTAAGGCACGTCAGGAGTGAGAGGCATTGGCAGAGGGGGAGAACACAGGAAATTGTGGATGCTGCTTACCCACACAGTATACATAGTTCAAACCACTGCTATTATTGCCTCCCTTCCTCATTATTAGGATTACAACAACATCTTAAAGGCCCCAGCCAACACTGGGGACCCCATGGTGCAACGTACTGTACACATAGTATGAGATAGACTCTGCCCCAAACAGCTTGCAATCTAAATAGACAAGCCAGATGAAGTGGGGGAGAAAAGGAGTATTATCATCCCTGCTTTACAGATGGGGGAGTAAGGCACAGAGACATTAAGTGACTTGCCTAGGGTCACACAAGGAGTCTGTGGTAGAGATGGGAATTGAATCCAGATCTCCTGATTCCCACTCAGGTATCTTGACCACAAGATTAGTATCACTGTCATGAGCACCAACCAAACTCACACATTCTTAGGTTGGAAACAGTGGGCACAGAGACACTTGCAGACAGCTTTAATTCATATATTATGTTATCATTATAACAGCCAGCGACACAGAGACATCTGAATTCAAACTCACTCCCTTCCCCTTCCCCTCTGCCTACCTGGCTGATTTTCACCCAGCTTTATGCAATTCCAGTCTGTCTCTACCTTAAAATGTTGCTATGAAAACGGAAAATAAAGACATTGCTTTTTGAATCTGGTAACAAGGGTTCCAAACAGCATCTCTTATGTCCTTTAAAGACACTGCAGGCTTGAGTGTTGTGACTGCCCTCCCCATAAAGCTTCTCCTTGAAAATACGTTCTCTCGCATTATCGTGCCCCAACTGGTAGCCGATTAAAGCAGCCCAGTGCTGGCATCAAAGATGCATCATTTGCTGAAGTACAATACAATGGTCTGCCAGAGCCGGCTCGCTCACTCAGTGGGTCAGGCTTTGTGAAAGCCCTTTAATCCTCTCTCTTTTCTCCATCCCTGAGGTTTACAAGCCCTTCGAAGAGTGTTGCCCACTCCATTTCTCATCACAGTTCTACTTCAACTAGCAGGAACCAATGCAAACATTCAAAGAGAGAATCTGAATCAAAACTGCTCTGATATGCCCATTATTATTCTCTTGAGGGAGTGATTATTTGGAAAGCACTGAAAGTCATTTCACTTGTGCTGCCCAATGTATGGAAATAACCAGGTTGGATCCTATTGGATTCCATTGCAGGTGTTGATCAATCATGTAGGAAGTGAAGGAACCTGCTGTATCCTCGATGAATCAAACTGCATGCATTTTAATACAGCTAAACGTAAGCTTTTCATGCCACTAAATGTAAATGTATGCATCTGGGAACAACGAATGTAGGCCATTCTTACAGGATGTCTATCCTGGGAAGCAGTAATTCTGAAAAATATTTGGGGATCGTAGTGGATAATCAGCTGAACATGAGCTCCCAGCGTGATGCTGTGGCCAGAAGAGCTAATGCAATCCTGGGATGCATCAACAAGGGAATCTCAAGTAGGAGTAGAGAGGCTGTTTTACATCTGTATTTGGCATTGGTGTGACCGCTGCTGGAATACTGGGTCTTGTGCTGATGCCCACATTTTCAAAAATGGTGTTGATAGATTGGAAAGGGATCAGTGAAGAGCCATGAGAATGATAAAAGGATTAGAAAACATGGCTTATTGTGATAGATTCAAGGAGCACAATCTATTAGCTTAGCAAAGAGAAGGTTAAGGCGTGACTTGATTACCGTCCATAAGTATCTACATGGGAAACAAGTATTTAATAGCGGCCTCTTCAGTCTAGCAGAGGAAGGTATAACATGATCCAATGGCTGGAAGTTGAAGCTAGACAAATTCCGACTGGAAATAAGGCGTACATTTTTAACAGTGAGAATGATTGGAAGAATTGGTCAAGGGTTTTGGTCGATTCACCATCACTATTTATTTTTTCTAAAAAAATAGCTAGGAATTATTTGGGGGAAGGTCTGTGGCCTGTGCTATGTAGGAGGGCAGACTAGATGATCACAGTGGTCCATTCTGGCTTTATAATCTGTGAATCTATGAGCCACTGCAGGAGGGGAAAGGGACTGAGGTAAAACATAAGCATGTAGTGGTTGAAAAAATAATTCCACATGGCAAAATGCTTCAGTTTGCTTTAGAGTATGGGTTAGAAGGAGTGACAGACCTAACTCGACCACTAAAAAAAATAAAATAAAGGGAAAGGAAGAAAAAAAAAAAAACCCCAAACCTTAAAATGTATTGTAATGATTCAATCATCCCTCTGCTGGCTTAATATCAAAAAATGCTCAAAAAAGTCTACTTTAATAGCTTTTCCAGTGCTCAGAAATGGTGATAATTAACTGATCTGCTCCTGTCTCAGTCAAAAAACCTCTTACTGTTTGAAGAGCTGTCAAAATGTGAAATTATATAGACACACATATAGATATAAAAATCTGAGGTACCTGACAATTATTGTGGCTTCTTTGTAAACACAGATGAGTCTTTCATTGACTTCTCCCTAACCTCCCCATGCTCATACAGAGAAGGAGGGCGTGTGTTTTATTTAAAGCCAAATTTTCTAAAGTATTTACACTCGTACAAGTGCAGATAAGCGCCCAGTGGGATGAGTCACCTAGGTGACTAATTCACATGGATTCCAAGGGGAGTTAGGCTCCTAGTGCTTGTGCCAATTCCATTGGGTGCTGTAGCACAGTGCAGATTCACCCCTGCGGCGTCTCCTGCTGGTTGTCCTCAGGAATTAGCTCTTTGACCCAGCAGCACCCTCGCAGGCCAGTGATCAGCTTGCCGTTGGCCCCCTGTGTCCCTCGCAGGACCCCTGTGCCCTTGTCTTGAGTGCTGCTCCCCTGGCAGTACCCCACTTTCTCTGGGTTTCCCCACCCAGGGGAATCCTCACCCACTATCCCCACTTTGCCTTAGTTTTGGCTACTGCCCAGTCTCCATCTAACCCCCGTTCACTGGGGCAGACTGCAGTATCAGCCACTCATTATAGGCAAAGGGGTTTGGACTGGCTGCCTTTACCCACCCTCAGGCTGCCCCTCTGCAAGCCCAATACCTGAGGTGGGCCTAAGACTAGGCCCTGCAGCCTGGGGTGTTGCTGGCCTAGGGCTTCCCAGCCCTGCCTCACTCTAGGTCCCCTGGTGAGTTCCCCAGCAACCAGGCCTGTCTCCCTCTCTAGTCAGAGAGAGACTCTCTCTGCTTCTGGCTTCCCAGGCCTTCTTATAAGGCCCAGTTCCTTAGTTTGGGGCATGGCCCCAGCTGCAGCCACTTCCCCCAATCAGCCAGGGTTTTACCTTGCCCAGCCCCAGCCCTCTGCAGGGCTTTTCCAACCCCTCCAGGGCCGGAGCAGGTGCTCACCCCGCTACAGTGCCTATTGCAACTTTAGGCACCTAAATACCTTGATATTCTGTCCCTTCATCTTTTTTGCATAGAGCACTTTAGTGGATTGATTTTGGTGGAGCTGTCCTTAGAATCCTGTTTGCTGACTGACCTCCCATCACTCTGGATAAAAGCCAGTCTCAGGAGCAGTGGTTTGGGCTTGGACGTAGATCCTCCAAAGCAATCTATTAATGACTGCTGTGACCCGAGGCACTGGTGTACTCACACCCTACACTCTACTGCAATAATATTTGTACAAAATGTGCCTCGTGAGGTATCGTATGAAAGCTAATAACACACTGACTATTAATATCATTGTAAAATGGATGTGTTAATATTATATGTGAAATTATGAATTCCCCCCTGTATGATATTACTAGTACATGTTTTAGACCAGGCATCCTAGCCTAGGTAAAGGTGATAAACGGCTCTGTTCTAGACAGAGGAATGTGGGATTACCTCAAATTGCATATTAGCAGTAAACAAAGCCATCAGGCTAAACAAGTAGGTTTTATCCTGATCCTGAACTTGAGAGACAGAGAATTAACATGGTTCCTGCACCCCAGAGAGAGACAGGAGACTGAATCCTCATGAGGCCTTCTTGACTTGTAAGACAAAGACAGTCCCTTTGGGGATATAAGGAACAGAGAAACTCCGTCTTTATCCTCCACCCAGGAGACAAAGAAGCCAAGTGATTTGATCTCTGTGATGGATCCTGGCCAGGCAGGCCAGTAAAAAGCCAGAAAGGAAACTTGAACAAAAATTGTATTTTGCTAGATTAAGTTTTAGATTTTTAGATGTGTGTTTTATTTGCTTGTAACCATCTCTATCTTTTTACCTCTTTTACTTGGTATCACTTGATCCATGCTCTTTTGTTAATAAACTTGTTTTACTTTTACTATAAACCAACTCTGTGCTGTGTTTGAAGGGAAGGGTGCAGTTACTCCAGTTAAATTAATAAAAAGTGATGTCACTGACTTTTTAACAGAGCAGCAAACTTAGTATCTTCTGTAAGTGCACAGAAAGGTGTCATGCATTGCAGAGAAACATCTCTGAGGAGCTCAGGGGCTGGAGTTCACTGATCGTTAGGCGAGGTTTGAGCTAGGAGAGCCTTGAGGAGTTTGCTGATGAGGCAGACAGGCAGGTGTGGCAGGGAGCTGACATAGTCTAATTGCCAGCAAAACTCACCCTTGCCGAGACAGAGGAGTAAAACAGTGGCTCACAGCTCTGGGTATCCCCAGAAGCATGTTAGAAAAGGCGTGTTAGCCTTCTTTTCTTGTCGAGTCAGTATCAGCATCAGCATGGATTAAGCAATGTAGCACCATAGCCATCTGGCTTTCATACTGAGCAAAACAAATAAAGAAATAAAGATCTTGATGAAACTTCAGTGTCTAAGTTAAACTCCATTCCATTTGTAAAAATGAAATATATTAACAATCAGCAGCTCACTATTTACACCGCTACCTTGATATAACGCCACCCGATATAACACAAATTTGGATATAACGCAGTAAAGCAGCGCTCCGGTGGGGGTGGGGCTGCGCACTCCGGTGGATCAAAGCAAGTTCAATATAACGCGGTTTCACCTATAACGCGGTAAGAGTTTTTGGCTCCCGAGGACAGCATTATATCGAGGTAGAGGTGTACTTTCAAAACATGGTCCAGCTTTTTAAAAGAAGGGGCATGCAAATATGTTTGTACTTGCTCTTCTTCTGTTGTTTTCCCCCAAAATGTGCCGAGCCTATCTGGCTAACTCAAAAGTCTTTGGAAGTTACCTCCTATTGGCATGAAGCACTTTTTTTTCCACATGAGTGGGGCTGGAAGAATCCAAGAAGTGACTCCTAATGCCAATTCTCATCTACAGCAGGAGCAATTAGATCAGGCCATCAGAACCTGTCCCTTCCTACTGCCTTCTCTCTTAGCAGTTGAGTAGTCTCTGTGTGTGACCTATATATGGGCCTGCATCCTCACTCTATTCCAAACAGTGTCCTTGATGGCTCAGTCCACTGCAGTGGAAGACCGGATCTAGAGCAGCTTCACATGGTTTATCACACACCAGAAGGGAAGAAACATTTATGGGATTCTGTGACAACATGACCTATGATCATAATACCTCATGCAGTGCAGTACTTGAACTGATGGCCTTCTAGCTCACTTGCAAATGCTACCAACTAACCCTTAAGATGCTTACTATTGTGTTCTCTTTGTAGAGTTTCTGCTCCCCAAACTGTATGTCCACCACCTGAAAATGTTTCTTGTGCCGTTTTGTAGATAGAAGCCCAAAACAATCTCCCAGTCTGAGCATTCATGAACTTCATATGTGGCCTCCATTATTATAAGGAACTAAAAAATCCTAGATCCAAACACCTTTGAATTTGAAGGATATTTGGATCTGGATCTGAACTCCTTGGCTGGCCCGTGTCATTGTAATTAACCAAAATTCTTGATCTCAGCACACACAGTCTCTGGGAAGGTGAAGTATACATCCAGATCTCTACTCAACATTCTCTTTTGCAGCAGGTGTGTTAAATCTGGAATCCTGTCTGCATTTGATCACAGTCCTGTCAGAGTGATATACCGAGAAAATTCCCGTCATTTCCACCAACTCCTCTTCATTTGGATGCGATCCCTATGTAAGTAATTGTGCATAACCATGGTGGAGATATACCAAAGTACCCAACTTGAACTTGTTGCTGGGTGAGAGTTTGATGGCAAGTAGTGTAGCTAAACTGGCTGCAGAACCCATCACTTCTCCACAGAAGTACTCCCGATGCTGCTAACTCTGCCCCCCACCCCCATTAGTGAGATTGCCTGCATCCATTCCGTACGTTGGATTGCATAATACCGGAAAAGACTGAATGACAGGCGGAATTAAGGACATGAAAACATCAGCAGGCGGAGTCATGAATATTGACACCATTATCACCGGCACGCTGTGCTGTTGACAACTAATGATGCTCGGAAGGGAACCTGTACCGCTGGCTTTCTGAGAGGGATCTGGGTCTGCAGGAGTCAGCTCTGATTGCCAACATCTGCTATTACTGTAGATTAAAGGAATTTGATTTTTACAAAGAGCTTTTTCATCATTTAAAAAAAAAATCATTCCCCACTTGCTGCTGCTCTTTACCAAAACCCGTTGGAAGCTTGAGACTGCAACACAAACGCTGCAGCACTCAGAACCCAAAAGTGAAAATAAGAGTAAACAAACAGTGAAGGTGACTTCAATGTCCTGGCTAAGAGAAATGCAAAACTAAATAGAGCGTAAGTAGTGAAAAGTAAATTGGATTTATAAAATGTCGAGTTTTAATAATATAAGTTGGTGGTGACTACTCACAGACATAATATGGTGCGGTTGATAGGGTTGCTTTAATTAAGCTTCATTAATTAAAGTGAGTTTCTCCATTGAGAGGTTAAATGGTTAAGGTTGAAACGCAAGTCAGCAGGACAGAGGTGGGAATAGAACCAGCATTCCTGGCGCCCATTAAAAAAAAAATAAAGCCTTGAGGAATTTGCTTTTAAAAGGAAACTCATTTAAGGACTTAAACTTTGCAAATAGATATAGGAATATAAAAAGACACAGCAGGTTTTACAACCTTGTCCCCATCAATCATCATATAGTGTGACTGTAGTCTGTAAAATAACATGCTCTTTAATTCTACTTCTATCACTTCCTCCCCTTGGACCAAGTCCTCAGCTGGTAGAAACAGGTGTAGTTTCCACTAATGGCGCTATGGCCGTTTCCACCAGCTGAGGATCTGTCCCTTTGTGACTTAAAGTTAGATTTTCTTTATTTACTGAAAAATATTTTTTTATTCCTATTAACGCTGCAGATTCCAAAGCAGCTATGAAATAGTGAACTAGATTCTAGTCTGCCTTGTACATCCCTGGCAAAATTGTCATCTAAGTTCTCCTTGTAGAAACTTTGTTACTGGCGAGGATATAAGAAGCAAAAAGAACAGACACTTTGATGGTCAAATCCCTGGGAAATTTTATGGTGCTGGCTGTTAGACAAATCAACATTTGCCTTGTAAAGTGAAAGAACTCGGTCCAGGCAGTGTTGAGCGAGAAGAAATATGGAAGGCCATGATGTTATTTTGACAGTAACTTTTCTGATTAAAACTGCGCTTTAAAAATATACAGAACAGATGATTATTGAAGATTACTTTCTGCTCAGGTAGTAAATCGGATGGGAGCCCAGCATGCGATGTACATTTGCTTTTCAAAACACATCTGGGAACGATTGGCAGAACAGACACCCAAATTCCTGAGTTATCTGATGAATCCATTACGCGCTCAAGCAACTGCAGTTGCATCCATGGCCTAGGAAGAGATAAGTTGTACTCTTTGACATGCCTGCTGTAAAGGAAGGGAGAGAGGTGATCTCATTTCTTATTTCAGTTTAGAAAATGCACTTTGCCTATCCAGTATTCTAGGGGAAAAAACTCACTTCTGGACAGAGGACCAGCATAATGTCTATACACCGACACGAGTTCCACTGAAGCCATCAAATCAGGCTAGAAAAACCACAAAGATGGTGTAGGGAGGTTCGACCAGGGCTCGTCCCGCTCCGGGGCAGCAGGGAGCCAGACCAACTTGCTACTTGGACCAGGTGTGTCGGGGAATTAGCTCGGCTGTGTGGCAAACAATCAGCAGCTCCGGTCCTTTGGCGGGGGCTGAGCAAACAGTTCAATAGTACCAGGCCTGGGTCAGGGCGGGCAACAAACAGTCGGTAGCTCAGGCCCTCAGGCAGGGGCTGAGAAAACAGGTTCAACAGGAAACCCCCAGGCTCCTGGCTCTGATCAGCCGGGAGAGGGGGAGACTGCCACCTGCGAGGTGGGTGGCAGGGGGGACGCAGGCCCTCCCACTCCACTGCGTCCCAGCCCGGGGCCCTAGCAGTGGCAGAAGACCCGCTGCTGTCAGTGGGGATCCTGACCGCAACACACTGACGTGGGCTCTGGCAGTGTTGCAGCCGGACTCGGGTCGGCTGCCCCCGGGCTACTTCCTAACTCCCCCTCTAGTGGTACCTGGGTCCGGACGGCGTCCTCCACGGGGTCACACACCATGGGCTCCTCGGGGTAGCTGGTGAGCGGTTGGTTTGGCAGCTCCTTGGGGTAACTGGCAAAAAGTAGGCCTGGCAGTTCCTCGGGGTAATGGGCGAGCGGTAGGCTTGGTAGCATCTCTGGGCTCAGGCTAGCATCAGGCATTGGCTGGTCTGGCCAGTTCTCGGTTCGGCCGCTGATCGCCGTGGTCTCCCCACTGGGAGCTACACCACAGGCGTCTGGTCTCTCCGGTGGCTGAGCTTCAAGTCAGCTCTGGGCTTTTATACTTCCTGACCTGCGCCTTGATCTCTGAGGGGCGGGTGCAGGGTTTCCTGGCTCCGCCCACTTTGGTGTCCAGGGAGGCTCGTCCCCTCCAGGGCGGCGGGGAGCCAGACCACCTCGCTACAGATGGCCTCTATCGTGGTGTTTTAGGACTTACCTGGCTGGTGTTGGGAGCATTTTTCTTTCCTCTGAAGTTTCAGACATACGACATTATGCACAGGCATGATATTGGACTTGATCAACCATTCACCAAGTCTATCTCATCTGTCTCTGTGAGGAATTTCTAGAATTCCCATCACTGTAGTATCTGAGGACTGGTAGAAGCTGATATTTCAATGGTTTAGTAAAATCTTTTTAAGCTTTCTTATAAGCATATCCAAAACATAAAAATAAAAACAGGCTGTCTGGGAAATGAACTCAACTCTGTTGGACCTCACAAAGGCTTTGATTTAGAATGGATTTATGATTGTAAGGAATGCTCGGGTTGGATCTTATTTGATTTGGATTGCTTGGTTTGATTTGCCCAACCTTTCTTCTAGGCAACAGGACTGTCAACTCCAGATGGTTTATATCCCCCAGTTGAAGTTTCCTCCCTTTTACTTAAATGTGTAAGTGAATTTAGTGTTCACATTCTGTATCAGCTCTTGAGACTAAAATCCTCTGTTTATCCTGATCAGCCACAGATCAAATAAAACAGCACCACAAGCTTCCTCATCAATCTGCCTCACTCTGAACAGAGTGAGTAACCTCCAGGGTGAAAGCAGAACTTCAACCCTTTGTCGTTCCTGTGAGAATGCTCACAAAGGGCCAATAGTTACATAGGTCACCTAACAGTCATTGGGTGTCAATGATTCTCAGTCACTAGCAACCCCGGCTAGGTTTCAGCCTGGTTATTTCAGTGAGGAATGATGGAATGTTCCCTTTCACATTTCCACTTCTCTCAGTCACCCAATCTACATGTTGAGCTTTGTCACATTAGTATTCATATTCCTGAAAAGTCATTTAATCAATCAGTGCAGAGAGAGAGAGAGAGAGAGCGCTGAGTGCAGGGGACTGGACTAGATGACCTCTCAAGGTCCCTTCCAGTCCTATGATTCTATGATTCTTGAAGGCCCGTTTTTCAGGTAAGTGTTGCAAAATAAGCCTTTGTTGCTATTGCAGAGGTTAGGAAACAAATGGTCAAACTATATATACTTGATTCTGACTTCACACTCATGTAAACGAGGAGATGCACTATTGAAGTCAATGAAGTTACAACAATGTAAAACTAGAAAACCTTGGATCAGAATTAGGTCCTCGGAGAGCTGATTTTATTCATATGTATTTTTGTGATCAGTTGATGATGTTGCATATATCATTCTCAGATGGAATGCCAGGTTAAACCCAGGAGAATAGCCAGCTTTGCAGATATAAATTTTCCCCTCGTTTGCAAAAAGAACTTGGGTTTGCAATTTGACGCACATGCAATAAATAAACTCTTCTTTAAAAAAGTGCACAGATGAGGCACTGAATGCAGCATTGGTGTATCGGTACCAAGAGTTTATCCATTTCATAAAGCTGAACACCTGGCTGTTTAATAGAGGTCACCAGCTAAATCAGCTGGAAATGGCTTAGCCAGGCATATGGAAGCAAGGCTGAATTAGAACTAAGTGAATCCTTGCTTTGGCCACAAATGTGTGAAAATGAAACTAAATTAAGTTGCCTCAGCCCTTTCGCTGGCACAAACTGATATAAATTGGTTTCATTAAAAACCCTCACATATTTTCAGATGTTCAGTCCTAACCTATTACATTTTGTGCAGTTGCCGAAAGCTAGTGGCTTAGTGGCATTTTATGTAGAAAATGAACAGGGGACAAATAGAATTTCATTGCTTCCTAAATGAAAAGGCTGGGAAGTCTCCGAATAAAATTGATTTTCACATCTGGAAAAGTTTTCCTTCTTATCGACGACTTTGCCCCTCTCTCTCGTTCTCTTTTTATTCCCTCCCCCCCATTGTTTTCCACTTATTTTGCTAGGCAGGCATGTCATTTTCATCCCCACTCATTCATGCTTCCAAATTACATTTTTGTTTTTCAACTGCAACATCTGACAATGTTGACATGGGGGCTGGGAGGCTGGAGCGTGACTTTCTTGAAGCATGCACTGATCTTGATATTATTTTCTCTCTCACCTCTGGATGAAGTACCTGGGAGGGGTAATTTGTTTCATATATACATATATGCTGGCTGTACTTAGAGAATTTGTCTCTATTCTACTTATGTCCCCAGCCTTGCTGATCCATTTATCAGCTTCTCCGACAATCACCTTTGTGCCACCTTTGACTCTACCTCCCATGTATGGTACAACCTCCCTAAACTCATCCAAAAGGCCCTTATTATGTTCACCTTTAACCTTTTCTGTAAGACCCACTTCTGCTGCACTGCTGATGATAGATTAAGTTGACTTGAATATAATTGCCTGTTATTGTTCCCCACCACCCCAACCTCTGTCTCCTGATCTATTTGTCTTTACATTGTGTGCTGCTTACAGCAGAGGCTGACCATTTCAGAATCTTTGCAAAGCATCAATCACATTGTGGCAACTGCTGTAAATACAGTATAAATAATAATAATGGCTTCTGGCCTAGTTGTTGCTGCCTTCATGCAGTGGGCAAAATTAACCTCATTATGATGTACTCTGCACATGGAGAGAATGTGAAGAGTGCTTTACCTTGTGTGCCGTGCACATGGAGGTAGCAACAAATTGTGTAATGTCTATTATTAAGTTTGAGAGATCAGTGCCTAATTCCAGACTTCATTTTATGGAGTCTAATTCCTTTATAAAGAAGGATCTCAACTGAGTAACTCCCAGATACGGGATGATAAAAGGGAGCCCAGATAGCCCAAGGTTACTAGTGGAAATTAGAGCTTGTGTCAGGGTAGAGGTGGCATGGGATTAGGGCATGCCACTGAGTGCATCGTGAAAAATAATCTGTGGCAGGCGCATAGCTGGGCATAGTTAGTAGACGGAATGAAAATTGTTCATCCTCAATGCGGAATAGTGATGTTGGTGTCTCGTACACCAGATTAAGCACTGACAACCCTGAAGCAACAAGATCTGGACTGCCCGCCAATTGTCTCCAGTTCAAAATGCATTTGAAAGTTGGGCCACAGAAACAGTGGTCTCTGTGCAGGAGTTCACATTGCGTAAAACACCACCACAACTGGCATTCGTTGGCAACCTTAGCTTCAGCAGAGAGACCATGGGTTGAATGCACCAACGAGACCAAATTTCCCTCTCATCCCTACACATTGTACCTCCATGTTAGGAATAAGACATATTGTGGGATAGTGTGTTTGTGGTAGCTTATACTGGCACTGCCCACAGTGTACCAATTCTGTGGTGAGCAAAGGCATGCCTTAGCAAAGGTGTGTTCTTAGCTTGAGTTAACTAACATGAGGGAAAAGCGTAGTGAAAACCAGGCAATTTGTAGTTTTCACCCAAGTTAGTAGGTTGGGATAAAGACTATGGGGGAGCCTAGGATATAACTTGACCTGCTAACTCATGTGAAAACTACAGATTGCCTTGTCTTCACCAGGATTTTACCTTGTGTTAGTTCACTCATGTTAAGAGCACATCTTTTTTTCTGAGTGTAAACCAGGTTACTGAGAACTTCGGTCTCCAAGGTTGTCAAATGGGCATCTTTCTCTAGCACCAAAAGGAATTTAAATAAATTAAATCAGACATTTTGCCAAGTAATTCTCATCTCTCAGTACCAGAGCATTAATCGATAACACCTCTTTAAAATGTCCACTCAGTCCAGTCACTTTCACACAGTTGCAATTTATTGCAATGAATAAGAGAAGTTAAAGATAGAAAATCTTGGTTCAGTCACATCACTATTATTTATCTATCATTCTCAGAGCTCCAAAATCTGTGCCCAGCACTTTTCAATTGGTCAGGGTGTGAGATACAAAATCCCTTCCCCTTCCCCTGAGCGGGTATAGGCCAAAAAGAGACATGATGACACAGATACATGTCTGTCAGGCAATCCCAGAGAGGTGTGTGCTCATGGCGGTCAATGCTTCCGAATTGGGCCTTTTATAAAAGGAAAAGGAGGGGTCTTTGTGTACATTAACTGGGAGACTGTTCCAGACCTAAGAGGCAGAGTGAAAGATGGCATGAAGAGAGGAGTGTGCAGGACAGTTAATTGGGTCAGAAGGCAGGTAATGCGGCCCAGTGGAAAGGGCCTTGGGTGGGTTCTATTGCCATCTCTACCACTGACCTGCCATGTTACTCTGGTCTAGTCACTTCATCTCCCTGTGCCACTGTTTGCCCTTCCACCCTCTGTCTTGACTACTTAGACTGTAGGGACTCTTTGGAACAGGGACTCTCTCACACTAGGTGTATATACAGCACTTGGCACAATGGAGCCCTGATTGAAACTGGGGCCTCTCAGGGTATGTCTACACAGCAATTTGGAGCCCATGGGAGTGAGCCTCCCAGCCTGGGTTGATAGACTTGGTATGGCAGGGCTTGTGCTAGCGCCAAAAATAGCTGTATAGATGGTGCTTCAAAGTTGCAGCTCAGGCTGGACCTTGGTATCTGAAGCCTCGAACACAAGCCACAACTTCAAAGCATTGTCGATACAGCTATTTTTAGAGAGCTAGTGTGAGCCCCAGCTCAGGCTGGAAGACTCACTCCGCTGTGTAGACGTAGCCTCAATACTTCCACAGTAGACTGAGACACAAGACAATAGGTGAGTGAGTTCAGTGTGGTGTAGTCCTTCAAAGGTGAAGAAGAAATGGTTGAATCATCTATAGAATCTGGTTCAAGGGTCCTTCAAGTATGTGGATGTGGTCAGAACATTGGAAAAGGAAGATAATTTTCATGGTGCCTTCATGATGAGACGAAAGAAGGATGACGAGGAGAGAAGGAAGTTGTAGTCATTGAGTTGGGGGATGATTAGAGCCTGGATTCATAGCTTGATAATCATCATCATAACGAAGAGGCTCATTCTGGCCCTCCTCCCAGCAAGGTCTGATTGCTCTCTTCACCTTTGTTCTCTGTCCAGTCTAATTACCCTAAACTTAATAAAACTAACATCTACGCACATGATGTTTGTTCTAACATCCTGTTGTATAACTGAGATAATTATGCTCAGGCCATGATACAAGTATTTGAATCAGCATGAAGGCAGTTCTTACAAAGGAATGAGTTCAGGGAAAGATGATTATTCAGGCTTCAGTGGTTTCTAGACTTTCAAAGTAGCACAAATATATTTTTTTATAACCAAAGCCCCAGATAATGGTAATTACAATGATTACCTAGTAGTTGTCTTGTGTTCATCTTTTATAAATCCATTATACCCCTCACCTTGTAAGGAGGCAATAAGTTGTGTATTCCTCTAATAAAAATGTACCGATAGCAAGTTATTTGTTACTCACTATGAACATCAGTAGCAAATCTACGTCAGCACACCTGTGGTTCTGCTGCTTGACTGAGAGATGGGGAAATCAACAGTGTCACTTGGATGAGCATTGGGAAGTGCTGTGTAGTGGTTGGAGCAGGAGACCTATCATCATTGGTCTATTTCTGGTTCGGCTGCTGATTCACTGTGATCCAGGGAAAATTATATAGGCCAACATTTTCAAAAGTGATCACTGGGGATGCCTCAATTTTGGGCTAACCAACTATAGACATTGTGGGTCTGATATTCAAAGGTGCTGAGAACCTGCAGTTTCCAATAACTTCAGTTGGAGTCATGGGTGCTCAGTGCTTTTGAAAATCAGGCTGAAGTGTCAGGCACTGGAAATGAAGGCGTGCAAAATTAGAGGCCACCTTTGAAAGTTTGGTACTTAGTCTCTATGATTCAGTTTTGCCATCTATAACATACATTGTTGATAATTCCCCCCACACAGGGGTGTTTGAAAGGCTTAACATTTTAATTACCTTGAGATTCTTGGATGAAATTATCTGTCTGTCTGTGATGTAAAACAGATGTAAAGGAAGGAGGGAACCTTGTTATTTTATTCAAACATAGAGTAGACTCTGATCTCACTTACATTTGTGAATGTCTGGAGTAATTCTATTTACATTGATGTAGTTACAGCTGGATTTATGCCTGAGCAGAATCCAGATTGTGGAAAATTTTCAACTCATCTAACAGGTACTAGGAAAGAGTTTTCCATTGATCTTCTCTAGTTTAAGTCACACCCTTGTGGGTGATCACAGCAGGTGATGAGAGGGACTTCTGCAGGACACTAGATAATCTCACCGGTGCTGCTACATTTAGGAAGGAGATGGAGGGAAAAGAGTTCTCTTCCACCAGGGCTTATGAATGCTGCAGTTTATCAGATGATCATGGGGTTGGTGTCATTTCAGACTGATAAGAGGAAAGGAACCAATATCTGCTGGGGAAGGCACAGGAGGGACTATAACATTAACTTCAGGCTCTGAAGGAAAAGTCTTTCGGCCCGATTCATCATAGCCCTACGGAGACTGCACCGGCTAGGCTGTGCCAGCTCTGCACTGGCTGCCCTGCAGTCCCAGGCCCAAGTAGCATTTCAGGTGCTGATTGGAAGCATTAGGGGCAGGCAAGAGGAGGGAGGGGGTTTGGCCAGGATGGATGTGGCGGTTCTGTCTCATAAGGGCCACTGAAATAGGGGCACAATTTAAGAAAGCCCTATGGGCACGTTAGGGCACACCCTGAATAGGAGAGATGCAAGCTGCCTCTTTCTATCCCTGCCCTCGAGCAGGTATGAACCGGACCCTCACCTGCTTCCTTCCGCCTGGACTGCGAAGGAATTGCTATTTGTCTCGAAAGAGCCCGAAATTACCTTTTAAAGAGGAATGTGCTAGTGTGGTGCAAAAGCCTGAAGAGACTGTAAGAAAGTGGATTTCTGTGGGTAAATTGTGAATGAGTAGTTTTCTCTGAACGGTTGTTTAATTGAGCTGCAGCTGGAGATGATTATGTTTGTTTTTCCTTCAGTGTCTCTCATTTCCTTTCGTTTCCGTTAATTCCTGCTTTCATTCGGTAACTGTTGCTGTACACATTTTAAAATGCTCGAAAAGAAAAAAAAAAGGAAAAAGAAAGTATTTCGGGAGCTTTTTATGACAGTCGTTCCTGGAGACACCTGTAAACTATTGAGCTGAATTGGGCTGCAGCTGCTGCTGACTGTGTTTGATGCGAAGGGGCGTGACTCATTTTGCTTGTCTTTCCAGCCTTCTCTGTTCCTTCCGGCAGTTTTTGCTGGGGAGACTAGCAGGCAAGGCAAGATGTGATTGATGCTTCTTGGAGGAAGGAATCGAGGGGAGAACCTGCATGGATATGGGGTGTTGAATCCATCATGGTCAGGGCTGCTGGCTGTGAGAGCCAAATTGCCATATTATAGAGACAGACGATGGACCTGATGGATGAACAGTTCTTTCCATCCCACTGTCTTACCTCCGTAGCGGAGGAACAAAGACTGTAGAGAGCATAACTGACAATATAAAAGGCTTGGGTATACTCCCTCCTGCCCTACAGACTCGCTCATGCTCCATTTGTGCAGGTGTGAGGTTTCCTGCAGACTGTTGTGTTGCCTTCTCTAACCTCTATTGTCTTCTGCTGGGGCCCGGCAAAGGGATCAGAAATAGAGGCTGCAGGAAGGAAAATGTATTACACCACAATGGCCGCAGGTATTCATCCTTGTTGAAATTCACCCTGGAGCAACAGGGAAGTGCAAGGGTTGTTCTGAAGGCTTAGCTTGTACCCGTATGCTGTATAGACCTTTTGCTAGCTCTTTGCACAAAAGTTAATTTTGTCCCGTGAGAATAACAGGGTTTGATCCCTCCCTCATCCCAGTGAGAATTTCCTTCATCCAATTTCTGAAATCAAGACTCAGTTGAGTAGCAAGAGAAGTGTATCCCAGTAGAGTCATACGCATCCATAAATAGATCTGCCCTCCACAGGGAGAGGGGCAAACTTTTTCACCCACAGGCTACACTGTTATTACAAATTGAAGATCTGGGTCCCAGCTGTTCCGACTGAGCAGTTGCTGTTTTATACAGATGTCATGTTACCCCAGGCCGCTGGCTCTTTGCTTCGCCACCCATTACAGTTCTTACAGCCTTGCTCCTTTTTGACAAAATAAAACAATCAACTATTTACTTTTTATGCTCTTGTGAACATGTGAAGGTTTCTGCTGCACTATTGGGTGCTGGGGTCTCTTAACAGAAACATTCTCTCTCTTTTCTCATGTTGTTGCTAGTTGGAGAATCCCTGTTTAAATGTCTTGCTCTGTCCCCAATTCCTTTGCCACACTCATCTGTTCTGCCTGCCATCAACACTATGCACGCCCCCTTGCTCAGCAAAAATACCCCAAGGTTCGGTTCGTGAGTTGACATCTGTGCAAGATGTCCATGTGCAGTCAAGCCTCCCATTAAACATCTCCTCTATCAAAGAATGTTTCTTAGCCACTTCAGCGCTGCTGAATGTACCTGGCACCTAGAGACAAAATGAACTGCCAGCGCTACCCCTGTGTTGCCACCAATCCTTGTGCCACGATTAACAGTTATTCCTGCGTGTTTCTGGATGTCCACAGTTCCAGATACCGTTTCCAGGACCTGCATTATATCACTATGTCACAATAGTGCATCGTAGCATGATAGCATTTTGAAGCAATGCCATACTGTGACATCGCAATGCTGACAAAAGGCCGCAACCAGGTTGTGATGGCTGAGTTTGTCCTTGGCCGACGAACTCTCCCAGGTGTGTCCACGTGCTAGATGGGAGCCTCTTGAGCCTCTTGTTAAATTTCTGCCACAAAACTGAAGAATAGGTTTGAGTGATTTCCCAGTATCTGAGTGTACCATCTTTCTGGTGCAGCTAAATCTTCTCTGCCAGAGATGCCTTATTTCTAGAGTACATAAATAATTCAGAAGAACCTTTTTTTCTTTTGGAATGGAACAGATAGCACCAAATGGCAGGTATAACTCAAAGTAAAGTTCCCTGGCAACGTCTCATCCCCCATGATCCCTTTCCCTTACGTTGCAATTACACAAATTGAGTTCTAGGCTTTATTACCAATAAACTCATTGTATATGTCGGCAAGAGATAACAAGCATTTTCAGCAAAATGAAGCTTAATAGTCATTGGTCAAGTGGCACTGCCTCTTCTTACTTAAGGTTTTAAAAAAGTGTTTCTCTTTAAAAACGAACCCTTCCCTGATTTACTTTCCATGGGATCCCACTGGTGTTTAAGTGGGATTCCACAAAGTGTATATCAAGGCAGAATTTGCCCTAAAAGGGAAAGTAAACAAATAGATTTCCAGTCTGTCCCTTCTGCTCTCTAGTAGCCCATATGTGCTTGGCACATGCTGTTATATAACAGTCTAAGGGGGATAATTTTTGTAGGAGCCCCTTGTTAAACTATTGCCAGCACATCACTGGCCATGTATTACCAATGGAAGTGCCAACATTTCAATGTGTTGGCATTGCAAAGAAAAGAAGCTGGATTATACCACTGCACAAAAGTTGTGCTGGGACTCTGCCGTGGAAGAGGTTAATGCGAATTTCAAACCTGAGCTACAACAAAGTCAGCTTTCTTTATGAGGCAGAGGGATTGAGGAGCTGGTGCATCAATCCATAGCAGCTCCTAGTCTGCTTGACATCCTGCTTTCTGTAATGAATACATTTCTTGCATTGCTGCATGCTTCTCCCAGCATAGATATCTATGATTAATATGCCTTGTCTTTTATAAACAAACCTAATGCAAAGCCAATAATGTGAGTCTCATTTCTTTATTGCCAAACCAGCAGCTCAGCATTGTTTGGATGTATATGTAAAGGAAGGAAGATGAATGTTCACTCAAGCTTGGGAACCAGAGCTATAACAAATTTACGGGATGAAAAGCGCACGGCAGAGTGAAGCGAATAAGTCCTGGGAAGGCCTCTGCTTTGCCCCCCTCAATCTTTTTTATTTTAA
This sequence comes from Trachemys scripta elegans, assembly GCF_013100865.1. NCBI lineage: Eukaryota > Metazoa > Chordata > Testudines > Emydidae > Trachemys > Trachemys scripta. The sequence goes on along the minus strand of NC_048299.1, from coordinate 275,680,444 downwards.
TAGCAATCGCACCTTAATGTACACACAGCCAGCAGCATCACACCACACACACACTAATGGAAACAAATGCATTGCAATAACGTGGAAGCTTTTATCACTAATGAGATCCTGCAGGACTAAGGGGCTATCTTTACACACGCCTAAAACAGAGATGGATTAGAACTTTCTCAAATAATTTAATTTCTGTTAACTGTACAAGTTGCTGAATTTTTCTTAAACACCCAGAGCTGGAGTAAAGCAATCTGGGGCCCTCAGCACACTTCCACCCACGGCCCCCCTGACCACCACCCCATTAGAAGTTGGATTAGTTGGCTGCCTCTGAGTCAAAAGTAGCAAACATGGGGTGAAGTGGCACCCCTAAGGCCGGGAGCCTAGTGCACAGTGGTTGTAGTGTGTGGAGGGGCTGGATGGCTTCCTCGCTGGATCTAACGGCTGCTGCTTCTCCCTCTGCTGCAAGCTGTGTGCAGACTCAGGCAGACTTCTCTATATCAGTTATAATCTGTTCACATGTTCATGTGTAGCTGCTTCCCCGAGGTGCACTTTAGACTCCTCCCTTTTCTCTCCTTGGTACTTGCTATCACCAATATTTGGAGACGCTTCTCCCCTCTCCTTGCATGGGGTGAGACCTGGAGTTCTTTTTTCTTGGTGTGCGGTGCCTCCACTCAAAGTGACTCTTCACTGTGCCAAATGCACAGCTGTGCTGTCCCTCGAGAACATCAATGATAAAGCTACTAGCTGGCAAAGCATGTAGACCCCAGTACGCTCTAGACAATAAGGTAAACAAAACAAACTCTAGCAAAGGAATGTCACTCCAAAAACAACAGTACAACAGAGAGGTGACTCTGTTGGGAACAGGATACTAGGATCTGGGGAAGAAAGGGGTTAAAATCAACAAATATTTATAAACAAGCCAGTACTCCACCTCCTAACACAAACTCCAACCTTACCTCTCTTCCTGAAGCAGGTGGTAAGTTGAGGCTGGGTGTCCTGAGACACAGTGTCACAATGCTGTGGTGTTTGCCAGGTTAAACAAACGTCACTTTACTTTTCTTCACGCTCTGGTGTGCAATCCTTCTAGGGGATCGGCAGGCTCTCAGTAGCCAATGTCAGATTGGATCTCTCTCTCTCTCTCTCTCTCTCTCTCTCTCTCTGGATGTTGGTCACTACAGTGCTGGAACGACCTGATACGTGCAACTAGAGTCTCAGAGCAGTGCAAAAACTCCCATCCAGAAGGGGTATACTGTAAGCGTTCCCCTGAACTGTACTCCCTCATGCCCAGCTTCCAAACACTGGAACTCTTTCTTTCTCTGAAAGTCATGTTGTCCCCTTTCATCAGTTAATTTGCTGAGGGCTGTACAGCCCTGGCTTCTCATTGGCCCACTGGACTTCTCTTCAAGATCATCCTATGCAGAAAACCTCAGTTTTCTTTTGTCTCCAAGCATGCTGGGAATGGGGTCAGAGGGCTTTTGCAGCCATCCTAGTAGTAGGGACCCTTTGGTAGGACCCCTAAAGATTCAGATCAGAGCTCCAGAAACTGGCAAATTCCAAGTGACAGGTGCACATGCTTTTCTTTGCAAGCCATAGGAGATGAAGGATGATCGAGTGGTTAGGACAGTAGCCTGGGATTTGGGACACCAGGATTCAATTCCCTGCTCCACCACAGACTTCCAGTGTGATCTTCCAGCATACTCTCTCTGTGCCTCAGTTTCCCATTTGAAAATTTGGGATAACAGTACTTCCCTACCTCACAGGGATGTTGAAGATAAATGCATTAGACATTGTGAGGTACTCAGGTTCTATGGTACTGGGGGCCATATACGTACCTCAGAAAGATAGGAAAAAATACTTTAAAAAAAAAGCTGAGATGCTGATGACAACACCCAACTTTGGCGCAAGTCTGTTATGCCTGGGCCATGATCCAGTCTTGTAAGTACTACATTTTTACAAACATATTTTCTTGGGTTTTTTTATTGACAGTTTTCTGACTAGCTCTCACAAGCGTACATGGTGCTTTATACAGACATTGGCCAGATCCTCACCCAGTGCGAACTGGTGAAGCTCCATTTAAGTCAATGGAGCTACTCTGATTTGCACCAATTGAAGAGCAGCTCCATGGAATAAAATCTTCCTGCTCCCAGCAGCTTACGAAGTGTGTCATCTTGCTTGTATTGCAATCAACGGGAATTTTGGCATTGATTTCACAGATCTAATGCCCACTGAAAACCAGGGAAAGACTCCTGTTGACTTCAGTGGGCTTTGAATTAGGCCCTAATTCAGTTCCTTGTTCTACACAGCATAACAGTTCAAACACAAGAGAAAGCAGGGCTGATGTCAGCATGGAAATCATAATGTCACTTACGTAGTGCTTTACAAATATAAATTCATGGAACCATACTACGTCTCTGTTTTGGTAGGTCAGTATTATTATCCCTCATGTGTCAACTGGGAAACAGGCCAAGATGTTATGTAAATTACTCAGGGCTGCACAGAAAGACATTTATAGAGCTGGGATTAGACCCCAGACTCTGAGTTCCCCAGCCACAAGATCAAATGGGCTGTCAAAGATCAAAGAAGGCTTTGCAAAGGAAGTGTCCAGTGACGTACAGTAAATAGCTTCAGAATTTATTTAGCAGAAGTCTTTGTTAGATGTACTTGGTATGTTAACCTTTAATGTGATTTTGGAAACACAAATAGGTGATCCAGTTAGATCCCGTATTTCTGACTTAGAATAACCCATGGTCAGTGTGCAAGAGCTTAGCTTGAACTGATTCAGAGCTAAAATGGCTAAGAATATATACTGAGTCACCTACATTCTGGGTTTGTGAAAGAAAATAGATTCTCAGAGCAAGAGAAATGGAAATGGAGGGGAGTTTACATGCAGCCTGGGCAAGAATGCTGAAGATAAAAGGGAAACAAGAATCTGTAAGTAGGGTTCCTTGTCTATTATTATTTGTTTCCAGTAGCTCCCACAAAGTGCCAAACACTTTCTATCCCAAGTCGCTCACATTGCTAAGACAGATGAACAGGGGTTAGGGGGAAGGAGTGCTATGTTGGAGGACTCATGGGGGGACAACAGGACCACAGAAGGTAAACACAGTAGCTGTTTTTAAAAAGAGGGAACAAAGAGGACCAGGAGGATTATAGAGCAGTCAGCCTAACTTCAGTTCCTGAAAATACATTGGAACAAATTATTAAACAATCAGTTTGTAACAGTGATGAGCTGCCAAAATCGTAACAACCGGTTCCCTCCTCACCCCACGAGGGGGTCATGGCCCACCCCCCGGGACTCCTGTCCCATCCAAACCCCTGCGTTCCTTGATGCCTCCCCTGCCCCAGGGACCCCTGCCCCATCCACACCCCTTCCCTGTCCCCTGACTGCTCCATGCCACTCCATCCAACCCCCCTCCTTCCTGACTGCCCCTCGGGACCCCTGCCCCCATTCAACCCCCTGTCCCCTGCCCTCTGACCGCCCGAACCCCTATCCACCTCCCCACCACCCCCCAAACTCCCCTGCCCTCTCTCCAACACCCCCTCCCTGCTCCCTTACCGCACTGCCTGGACGTGGCTGGCGGCGCTACACTCTGGCTGCGGCCGGAGCCAGGAGCCCGGGGACGCGGGGCCGGGGCAGGAGTCGCGTGGCCGGAGCCCGGGGACGCGGGGCCGGAGGACGCGGCAGGAGCCGGGCGGCCAGCTGGAGCCAGGGAGGGCCGCGGCTGGAGACCGGCCGGGGCGCATGGCCCTCCTTGCTCTCCCTACCCCTACCCCTACCTCAGCTCCATCTTCCTGGGCCTGAGCGGGAAGCCTGCTTGCTTCTGAGCCCTCCAAGGCTTCCCGCGCGAACAGCTGATTCGCGGGAAGCCGGGGGAGAGGAGAAGCAGGCGAAGCATTCATGGGAGGAGGTGGAGGCAGAGCTGAGGTGAGCTGGGGCCGCGGCAGGGAGCGCTTGTTAAATTTAAATGCCCTTTTAGAACCGGTTGTCCCACGCGTTACATCCGGTTCTAAAAGGGCTTCTAAATTTAACAACCGGTTCCTGCAAACCGGTGCGAACCGGCTCCAGCTCACCACTGGTTTGTAAGCACCTAAAGGAGGTTTGGCCGTTTTAAAGAACAGGTTGGCCAAACGCCTGTCAGGGATGGTCTAGGTTTGCTTGGCCCTGCCTCAGTTCAGGTGGCTGGACTTGATGACCTTTCAATGTCCCTTCCAGCCCGATATTTGTATGATTCTATTTATCAGGTGTTGTGCCAAGTTGAGGCTTGACCACCTCTTTTGTGAAATATGTATTACTATTTACTTGTCCATCTAAGGTTTTAGATGTACAAAACCTTAGAGGTACATAGACACGTAGCAGAAATAATAGGGCCTTAACTGTCCAGAGGGTAAGAGCCTTGTGGATGAACTCAGGAAGAGCATTACAAGTATAGAAGGCAGCCTGGAAGAAGGTAATGAAGGTGATTATGTGAGAAGTTGACAGATGATTGGATAAACTACAATCATTAATGGATCAGAGCCGGTGGAGGGCTGAAGTGACATGAGATAAGGGAAGGGAAGCGGAGTGGGGCTGATATATGCAAAGCTCTGTAGGTACTGACAATCTTGAATATGATGCAATAGCAGAAAGAGAGAGGGCTTCAAAGAGGGGATTGGTGGGGTTGGAATATCAGGCAAGGAATATGAACGTAGCCGCAGGACTTTGGGCAGAAGGGGGCAATATGTTCGGGAGGCTATGGAGGAGGATGTTGCACTAGTCAAGTCAGGAAATAAGGGCTTCAGTTTATTCAGACATCTGGATGTTCAACGGGAAATCAAAGTCATATTTGCTTGTGTTTCAAAAGAGGGGAATAATTTGAAGACATTTTAAATATATTATTAAGAATATTATTATTACTACTTCATAATTATGGTAGTTTTTCTCCTGAAAAGAGGATTCTGGAAAATCAGATATGCAAGAAAAAAATGGAAGGAGAAAATATCCTGTGCGTATGCAAAAGAGAACTGACATTAACACAATAGATAAAGTAATTCTGTACTGCACTACTGATTCTGTGTTCATTGTTGCTGTTTGGTGGTTTACTTACATGCACTTGTAGGATTGAATAGAGGTAGTAGTGGGAAGAAAGGAGAGGAGCAGAGAAAGAGACACAATGATAGGGCAAGAGAAGTGGATAAATAGAGAAATGTAGAGAGGTGACGTAGCTCTGCCTTGAAAGATGGTATTTATGGGCTTTGATCTCTTTTAAAAGGTTCCAGGGAAAAAAGAATTAATCCAGGATATTGTTTCGTTAGTGGATGATCTCCCTCATAATTATTGGTATGTTTGTTTCTTTTGCACAACTGTCTGGAAAAAAACACGCCTGATGAACAACGTCAGGTGCCATGTCATAGGGAGAACTTCGACCGGATCATGGATTATTAAAGGTCTAATGTTCCATTGTCATCCTGGAAGATAACAGCTATTGGTTATTCAGTCCTCCTCATTTGGAATATATTGCATTGCACTTCGATCCAGCTCCACAACTCATTGAAATCAGTGGGAGCCATTCTATGGATTTCACTGGGCTTTCGCTCATCCCCTTAATCTATTCTGTCATAGAATACAGCACACATAGTTTTCTGCAATGCTTACACCCTTGCAACATTCCAGCTGTAGTTCTTCCTTGCACTTGTAGGTACATAGTGTCAGTTTGGAAGCACTACTAATAATACAGGGCCATGCAAAATGTTTGAGGGATACTCACTGCCATGAACCTTTTTTTTTTTTCTTTCTCCCTTTAAATATTATAAATTACATGCAACTCTAAGAAGCAAGAGCCTGGTTTTCTGACTCGGTACCTACAATAAATTAGTCAACTAGTAATGATTAGCTAAAGGGGCTACTGGTAATAGATTATATATACAAAATGGAGAAAAACTTAGTTGGTGTAAACTGGTGCAGTTCCATTGACTTCAGCTGAGTTTCTCTCATTTACTCAAGATGAGAATTTTGCTGAATAAAAAGCCCATGAAACTATCTAGGCATGTGCTAACCGTTACCTTAACTGCTTGGTCTGTGTGCTCCGTCCTCTTCTCCATTCTGTCATCTTCATTATGTCCTCCCCACTGATTCCTAGTTGTAGGCATAGGCTAAGAACTGGCAGTGAGGTCCCTGTAAGAGTGCAGGCCCAGGATATGTAAGAGGTTCTGTACTTCCACCTTCCCAGTGTCACAGCCCCTCCTCAATCCTGGGCACAGCACCCCACCATCCTCACAAACCCTGGTAATTTCTGTGTGATAATAAACTGAAAGCTGATTGGTTCCCTAAGGGCTAATCATGTAACCCCTATTTACATACATGGGAATCTTTCAGCACAGTGACTGGGCAGAACATTTGGCCTGAGGATGTAACTTTAGCTGACAGAGTATGGAAGGTAAACGGTTCAGACGAATCTCTATCCTTAGATTCCACCCAAACGGGCCCTGGTATTGCAGTGTGGGGCATTGCCTGCCCCTGGGGCTGCAGTACATCAGCAGCAACAATGGGAGAGCTAAGCAGCATATGTGTGTGTGTGAGTGACACTGCGTCTCAGTGTAACACCAAGAATGTAGAAATAATAATAATTAACCTAATATAAACTGTTCTCTTATCTTGGCTACTGCCACCCCAGTTCCAGTTCACCAGACACCAGCTCATAAAGAATGCTTTTGCCAACTTCCTACATGTACAAAGAAGCGAGCCCAAACTATGCCCATCTCTAGACACCTCCTCATTCATTTCCAGAGCCAGTTTCATATGACCCTTCTGGGTTTTAAAACCTTCCATGGACTGACTCCGCAATCCATCACACACTTTCTCTCTCCTTGATTGTTTAGCATTGGCCTCCTCTGTCACTTCCCAGACTACTTCGTCTGCTGGCGGGAGAGCCATCTCCTCTACAGCTTGTGCACTTACCACATTTGTTCTGTCTCATTTCAAACCTCAGCTGAAAACTGCTCATCTCTCCCTTGTCTGCTAGTTTTTCCCTTCCTCTGCTGTTATTTAACTCTGTAATGGTATTATTTAATTCTAAAGCATGTCAGGGCACAGTTGGTTTGAAAGACTCTATATCAAATAAAGTACTGTACTAGGTAGGTAATTTGTCATTGTACTACTAATGCTAATGGGCATTTTACATCTGGTTGGTCTCAGTCACTGAAAACAGACTGCGTTATTAAACCTCTCTTTTTATTAAGATTAAATGGCATGTTTGTTTACTCCACTGTAGAAATGCTAAGAAGCTAAATTCTCTCTCTTTTTTCATGCCTACGGGTAGAGATTTGTGGACATAGTGCACACACACACAAATTATTGAATAATATAAAAATCTTCCCTAATAAGCCCTGAAATCCCTATCTGGTGAAGGCTGTAATGTCACACAGGGACTAATTGACAAGTTTTAAGGAAAGAGAGAGGTTCTGGAAAATGAAACCCAACATCTATGAGCCATAATTGGGCAAATTAATAGCTACTTGAAGTCGCTTCTTTGGTTAGTATCCCATGAAATGGCAGAGAATGTGGCAGAGTTTAGCTTTGAGCTGCTTTTTGCAAAATCATTTTTCCCCCTCAGCTTTGTGCGTGCATTGACAATGGACCATCCTTCATCACATCGACGGCAATTTTAGCATTCAAAGGCAAAGACTTCAGCTTCATTAATTCCAGATAGGTGGAATTTATAGAGTTTTCACCTTTCCCTTTGTTTGTTGCTGAGGTTACAACAATAATAATTTCCATTTATATGGCAGTTTTATCTGAGGACTTTATTGCTATCAAACAAGGAGTCAATGATGAAGCCAGCAATGGAACCCAGGAGTTCTGGCTTCCAGTCCCACCTCCTTTGAGTTAAGCTCTTTATTTACCTCTTTTTCTTCCCACCTTTTGGTCACTTTTATACATCACTGGCTACATTACTGCACTCACTGATGAGAGGAGACATTATGGAGGCTTCTCCAAAACATAGCTGCTTCTCTAGGGTCTCCTATCAGTGGAGGTATGAGTCACCTTGTGTATGTCTACAGTGCAAAGAGAAACCCAGGGTACTGAGTCTCAGAGCCTGGTCAATTGACTTGAGCTCGCAGGGCTTGGGCTGTGGGGCAAAAAATAGCAGTGTAGATGTTCCCTCTTGAGCTGAAGCCTGGGATCTCAGACCCTTCCCCCTCACCCAGGCTCCAGCCCGTGCTGGAGCACCTACATTGTAGTTTTTATCCTCATGGCCTGAGCCCCCCGTGCCCAACTCTATTGACACAGGCTCTGAGACTAGATTCTGCAGGTTTTTTTTTTTCTTTCAGTGTAGACACACTGCTTGTGCCGATTAGTAGAATGCATGTGTGAGCCCTATTGCTAGAAGACCTAGAGGAACAGAACTGTCTGCTCCATCTACTGGGAAGGGGAAAAGCCAGTCTTGGCCATCTTCATTTACATAAGTAATAATGTCACTTACCCATAATTCCACCTACCAAGTCTTGTATGGTTTTTTGAATTTGGTTTGCTATGTAAACATGAGAATAGATTGTTATCATTACTGTATTCATGAAGGGCAGAGGAATTGTGCAGGTTATGCCCTGGGCGAGGGGTACTAGGTGTAACAGAAATGGACTTCGGATGGTTAATAAGCTCTGGCTCAGCAGTTTGATACTTTAAATGGAGTTACCCAAGCAGTTCAGTTTAAACACAACACTGAAATAGTTTTGATTTTAAAAAATAAAACATGTTTATTTAACTACAGAGAGGTAGATTTTGAGTACAAGTATAAAGTATGAAAGTTAGAAGTGGTTACAAGAGAAATAAAGATAAAACACTTTCTGGTAGCTAAAACTTAACAGACTAGATTTAGTTCAAGGTAAAATCCTTCTCACAGATTGCCAGCAACCTTACTGACCAAATTCTCAGGTAAGGAATTCCCCCAAAGGCTTCCTGTGTCTCCTTAGGTGAGAGAAAGAGATAAGGAGAGAAAGCGTGGAGCGTTTTTGCCCCTCACTTTTATAGTTCAGTCACCCTTTGAAATGCATTGTCTTGAAGGTCACCCCTAGATAAAATTCATTCCAGCTATGAGGATACACACAAGCGACACCATCCAAATCAGGCAGACCACTCTGGATTGTTTTGCTCCTAGCATAGTGTCAAGATTTTGGCCCAGTGTAAACTACTTGGAGACAAAACAAATAATTAAGGACTCACCTGTGAACCCCATTCTCCCATTGGCAAGCCACTATACACATGAGCAAGCTCCGTCACTGACAATTTTTAAATCAGGACTGGATGTCTTTCTAAAACAGATGCTCTAATTCAGAAAGGAATTATTTGGGGGAAGTTTCTGTTGTCTATTTTATGGAGAATAGATGAAATGATCACAACAGGCCCTTCAGGCCTCGCAATCTATGGATCAATCTGGCCCGGTGTGATGAAAATGTAACTATTGAATTGATAGCGAACGAAGATGAAGCTTGGGGCCTTAACTTTAGGCATCTGAATCCCTATGTAAGCACCTAAATGAAAGTAGCTGCAATCTCAAAAGTGCTGAACACCTGCAGCTCCTATTGACCTCCGTGGAAACAGCAGGCATTCATCACATTTGAAAAGCAGGCCACTTTTATTTAAGTGCCTGAATATGGATTTAGGTGTCTCGCTGTAGGCAGCCAATTTAGACAGTGTTGGCCTTGATGCCATTAGATTATAGGCCCTGATCCCACTCACACTAAATTCAATGTCAAAAGTGCTATTAGCGTCACAAGTGCAGGACCAGGCAGATAATTTTGCGGCTAGGTTTCACAGTGTGTAGTTAACATGCATGGATATGTATCGCTCTTAAATGTGTCATAGGAGGGAACTCATCTTGCTCTATGAATACCATAAAAATATAATGAGAATTACAAAGGAAAAATGAATCAAACTTTTATGTAAACCAAAGGCAACAGTGCAAAGACTATTCCCTTAATTCATGCCACAATGTCCTGGGAAAAATTAACATGGCATTTTGATTCTTCAACTAAAGGAGTTTAACTATTTTCCAATGGCTGCAGAAAATTCGGGGCTCATAAAGATAATTAAGTGTAGTAGAGACAATGGTCCATTTTTGACCCAGAGGGAGGAAATAATAATGAGGACATTTTAATAAAAACACCCCCTGAAGATTGTTTGAACTTTGAAATATAAGGGAAACAATTTAGCGATTAGGCTAAACAGACTTTACAAATCTATACTAATTTGGATTTGTTAAATTAGCCACTGGAGGGCTTGCACAATGTTCCTTGGATACGAGAGAAATATAAAGGATAACGTATTAAATATTTGAATACAGGGGGCCAGATTTCTGCTACAGTCAGAACCCTTTGTGTTGATCTGGCAGTGCAAAGGGTCTGGCTTTTTCTAGCTAGGGATTCCCTCATTGTGGAGGGATAGGGTGCCCATATGTCCCATTTTGGCCAGGACAGTCCCTTTTTTAAGCCCTGTCACGGCCAGCCTGACTTTTTTTTTGGCAAAAGCAGGCATTTGTCCCATTCGCTCTTGCCAACTGATCGAGTTGGGAAAAGCAAACAGGACAAATGCCCGCTTTTGCCAAAAAAAAGGGGGGGGCCGGGAAAACAGGGGGGGGGGAAAGGGGCAACCCCGGCCCCGGGGGGGGGGGGGGAGGTAGGGACTGAGTAGGAGGCAGGCAGGGCTCGAGCAAGCAGTGATGCTAGCCCCAGCCCCGTGTGGTGGTGGGGGGAAGGGGCTGGAGTGAATGGCTCAGGCCAGCCCCGCTTGGGGAAGGCACGTTGGGCGAGCGACTCAAGTCAGCCCCAAGCAGGGGTGGGGAGAGGGCTCCGGCTAGTCCCATTTTGCCTTTTGGGAAATATGGTCACCTGATGGAGGGAATCCCCCTGGCATGTGGGGGTGTTGGAGCAAGAGCAGCGTGGCCAGAGCTGTAGTGTAGGTTTGCCCCTTGGGGAGCCCATAATTCTGCAGCATAGACCAGAATAGCCTTCAGTTTTCTGTAAATTATGCCAGAACTGGGATAGAACCGGGTACAGAATTAGAACTGGGAGCTGCAACTGGCCCCTTTGTGTCCCTCCATTCTCCGTGCCGGGTGCAGCTGAGAGGGATGTGTCGTTTTCAAACCAAGCTTGCTCCCTAGTTTATGCTTAGATATAATTGCAGGCAAAATTATAATGGAAATCAGACGTGACTTACTGTGCTCAGTTTCTTCAAAAACAACCTGAGGAAAATGAATACAGTCTCTACTCCGTGATGGGGGAGGGGGCATCTGGGAGCTGGTGATGGCTCCCTGATTGAGTGCCAGCCTGTCCCTATCATGAATTAGAGCATCCAAGGAGCTTATGCAACTGGCATAAAATCCCTAAGAGACCTCATGTCAGTAGAGAATCAGTGTAGCAGAGCTAAGCTCTGCCGTTTCTTGGCCCACCCCTTCCCCCTGGAACACCCTCTGTGGTGGGCTGGGTGGCTGGTGCAGAAGCCATCCCTCCAGAAGAGGAATTCTCCACTGGCTATTTCTAATATATGGGAGCTCTGGACCCCAAAATCTCCCTACCTTTTAGCTGCAAATTTTTCTAAATATCAAAATTATAGCAAACAAACAAAAAATATATATCATAGTATGGGGCAAGTAAGTACAGTTTGTGCCTGAGCCGATACATTTTCAGGGTGGTTTTGCCAAGCTGGATTTTCAGATAGGGGATGTTCAGACCTGACCCTGCTTCCACTGAAGCAAACACAAAGGTTCAAACCCTGAGGGACGCTGAGCATCCTTATCTCCTGCTGAAGACGCTGTGGGGGAGGTGGATTTGGTACCCACAGGATGAAGTTCCAATGCTTGGTGTTGGGAGGTCCGCACACCGACCATTCCCCATCAGCCAGGGGCCTGTTTAGACAGTAACATTATTGGTTGGCATTCTACCGGACCCAAATGGCTGGTCTTCAAACCCTTATTGTAACTCATCAAGGCTGTGCTTCCGACTTAACGCACTGTGCTAAACACAATTTATGGCAATATTTTTTCCTCAATAGCTTTTTGTGGAGTGTGTGCAACTTATTCTGCAGACTGCTAGTTTTCTAATTTATTATCATCTATTTTGTGGTCTGCATTTTAAATTACTTTAAGTGCTGGCAGCCGAGGAACAAGTTTGAGAGAGATCACTAGTCAGTCCCAATTCCCCGGTGCAGTGCCTGTGTGCTGTGTTTAAGTCACTAACTTCCACCCCAGAGGCTGCGGCATTTCAGGAGTGGGTAGAGTAATTGCATTATATGTTGATCTGTTTAAATTTATGATGTGCTCTGGGATTCTAAAGCCTTATATCGTTGCTGTTTATGTTATAGCCACCCCTGGAGGCCCCAGCTGAGATCAGGGTCTCATTGTGCTAGGCATCATACAAACCCATAGAAAGAAGCAGAGCTTGTATTCTAAACAAACATGTCAGACAAAAGGTAAGAGGGTAAACAGAGGCACATGGCAAGTCAGATCACCTCATATGTTCGTGCATCAGGCCAGTGACAGAGCTGATCTCCTAATTCCTCCTCCAGTACCCTATCCACTGGACTATGCTGACTACTTAAATGTCAGCCAGGCTTTAAGGATGATATTCTATCCTTATCTCACTCACATTGTGCACAGGTACTTCACTTCATATGGTCCAGTAGATCACCTGCTAGTCCGCAAATCCTGGCAATTCCTAGGTGCAATGAGCCTGAGTATAAGACAGAATTTCAATTTTAACTCCACAGTTCCCTAATATAGTGACTTTTACTCACATATTACTGGACAGCAAGTCAGGAGAAGAAAGTAGCAGTTGGAAGAGGGGTGTCAGGAATGGAACCCATCATTGGGAATTGAAAGAAGGCATCAGTGGAAGGAGTGAAACATTGGTGAACCACGGGGAGAAGGTCTCTGTGATTTGTGTCAGAGAGTGGAATGCACCAGTGTCGCAGGAAGGGATGCTAAGCAAGATGGTCAGATCCAGGCCTCTGATTGCAACTAAAACTGAAAGGAGAGGGGGAAAGACTGGGGACGGAAAGGAGACACACATGGAGAGATGAGACCCATTGATTTGATGTTAGTAATATTCCGGGATCTTATCCAAAGAGGTGATACTAGCATGTAAAAGGTGAATTTGCATCAGCAGCATGAGTAGCGCTGTTGGAATTGCAAGGTGACAATTTGAGGATGTGAAACATGCAGCCAGTAAGTCAAAGCACACTTTGAAGTGAATTCTGACCTCCCTTTTGGGATCTCTGTTGGCCGTTGGGCATCTAGATCTCTTGGGCAGCTTTGAAAATGTCAGCCAAAATGATGCAAGGTGAACATTGATGTAAGATAAATATTCCACAGAAGATGTAATGGAACCCTTCTCCTGGGAATCATTTCAAGCCATCACCTATAGTTGAACCTATGTATCTATAAGGAGATCCTCTTTTTCACCAAGGAATCTATATCCTTCCCTAAAGTTAATCTTCTCTGTCCAGTACCAGTGACCAGAAGGACAGTGCTAAACATTTCCATATCAGGGCAGCGAAAAGGTGAATGCCAACAACTCTGTACACAGCAAAATACTCAAGCAGTGATTTCAAGACCCTACAGAAAAGTCCTGTGCTTTTAATCTATTCCTCAGGCCCTTTCTAATGATGAGGAGTGAAATGGCTGGGGACGGTCACAGATTTTCTGGAAATGCTCCATTTTTAACTGTGAAAACTTTCTTATGCAAAGACCGTCCACTCTACATCCACTTGCTGTGCCTCACACTGAAGCACTGAGCATGCACATAGGTCATGATCTGCGCTGAGAAGAAGATGTAATGTAGTATGATGGAAGTGGAGACTGTGATTCGGGAGTCCTGTGTTCCCATTCCCTGACAGTGGCCAATGCCATCTAACCTCGGTGTGCTGCAATGTTCCCATCTGGGAAAATAATATCCTATTCTCAAGAATGTTGTGAATGAGGCTTAATTAATTTAAGTTTATAGGTTGGAATTTTTTCAAAGCAGCCTGCTGGAGTTAGGTGCCAATTCTCATTAACATGGATTCCTAAATCTTTTAGACTTCTTTGAAAATTCCCAACTTTTACAGGCTTTGGGATCCTAGAGCAAAAGGGGCTATTAAAGTACAAAGCATTGCAATGATTTTATTATTTTAATCTTCAGTTAGCACAGAAAAAAATGAAATGGTTCTTTAGTTTCTCAGCCACCTTACTTACTACCGTATTTTCCGGCGTATAAGACGACTGGGCGTATAAGACGACCCCCCAACTTTTCCAGTTAAAATATAGAGTTTGGGATATACTCGCCGTATAAGACTACCCCTCTTCCAATGCACACCAAATAAAAATTAAAAAAAACATCAGATTTGATTTAAATATGGTAATTTTAATTCAAATGCTTATGACATGCAGGTACTTAGCAGGAAAACTGTCACTTATAAACATAAGGCTGTTTGTCATCAAACATGTAAACATAAAACAGTGCAAGTGGATTAAACTTTTCCTAATTCACTCTAAAGCTGAAAGGAAGGATAAGACAATAAACCCATGGGAGCTGCCATGCTGTTTGTTTTCTAAGCTGTCAACCAAACTGGAACTGATGATGATAGGAGGAAGATAACAAACAATAGAGAGAGAGCAAGTGCCGGGCAAGTCCCTGGCGAGTTAGCAACGCCCATCATAACTGCAAGCTACGGTATTTTTACAGGGTTTGCTGGCGTGACAGTTTCCCTTTAAAAGCCTTCAAAATCCTCCTGTTCGTCATCTGATATCATAAGTACATCAATGACATCTTGTGATACATTTGTGAGGCAGTCATCGTATGGATCGAATTCCGTATTAGATGGTGTGGTCTCAGCTTCGGCTTCCTCTTCATCTTGCCACAAGTAGTCGTCCTCCATACCATCTAATGAATTTGATATGCCACACTTCTTGAAAGACTTGATTACTGTTTCTGCATCAATATCATTCCAGGCTTTTATGACAAACTTGCACAAAACATCCAACTGTGGAGCACGCATGTTTCCTCCTTTTGTGAATGACTTTTCGCCGCTAACCATCCATTCACTCCACTGTTCTCGAATGCGATCTTTAAATGGCTTGTTTAGGCACACATCCAGTGGCTGTACCAACGATGTCAATCCTGCAGGAATAACTGCCACATCTGTGTTTAGTCTTGCAAGCCTTTGCTTGGTGCTGGGAGTTAAATGAGCCCTGAACATATCCCACACCAGTAGACTACGTTTTTGAATAAGTCCACCTGGTCGCCTGCTCCATACATTATCAAGCCATAGCTTTACCCCTTCTTCATCCATCCAGCCTTTTTCATTCACATGTACAAAACAACCAACAGGGAACTTGAGTTTCGGCATTGTTTTTCTTTTAAAAATAATCATTGGTCTCAGTTTGCCGCCATCAGCTGTGCATCCTAGTACCACTGTAAAACTGGACTTCTCATGTCCTGTTGTTTTAATTAAAATTGTTTTTTCACCTTTTTGATGGACAGTTTTATTTCCAAACATATCAAAATTCATTGGAGTTTCATCCATATTTCCAATACTACTTAACACATAGCCATGTTTAGTGCGCTGTTTTATTATGTATCGATGGAAACTATTTACTTTGCTATCAAGATCTGCAGGTAATTTTTGGGCAATTTTCGTCTTTTGCCTCAGTACCATATTATGCCTTTCCATGAATCTAGTACACCAGGATACAGTGGCCTTAAATCTGTTGCTGTGATCTGGGTTAGATTTGGCCCACTGAAGTGCAAACAAACGTATTTTATTTCGTGTCACTGCATAACCATTTTGGCGATGCTCATTCACCATGTCTGCTACATGTTTTTCGAGTTCTGGCCAATGTGGGGTGCCTCTTCTTAATGCACACTTACCCCTTGGCATACTCTTTAATGCTTTTTCATTTGCTTTCCAGTCCCGAACCATCTTTTCTGTTACTCCATATTGTCTTGCAGCAGCGCAGTTATTATGTTCCATGGCAAAGTTTACAACTTTAAGTTTGAAACTGGCTTCATATTTCTTTCTTCTTGCTGGTGGAGCCATGATGGGGTTTTGACTGTTGGACATTTGTATACTGTACTGTATGTACTGGTGTTGTACTGTATGAACAGGTACAGATACTGGTGCTGTACTGTATGTGGGACCCAGTATACAATAACCAGCCAATCACGGCAAGCGATGTACCTTAACGGCGATTGGCTGGTTGTTGTATACAAAGCCTGCTTGGATTGGTCAGCATTGCATCCCCTTCCTGTCAGTTCTTTCTCTGCTTCCACACAGCTCTCCCTGCCTGCCCAGCCCTCCCTGTCTCCAAGACAATCAGAGCAGTAGACAAACACGCCTCTTTCACCCGTCTGGCCCGCCCTTGTATCCTATTACCTCCTTCTCTGCCTCTCAGATCTCGCACATGCTCGCCAGGAGCGAGATCTGAGAAAGTAAAAACAGTAGTTTCCAGGCAAGCTTATCTCGGCTAATAGGAAATAAACATAGGCTTGGCATAGCACATTAGGGCTTTGCTATGAGGAAGAAAATCTGTTTGAACAGGGAAGCATGTCTGATGCACACTTTTTTTGCAAGTGTTGTAGCTGTGTGGACCCCAGGCTATTAGCGAGGTAGTATCTTTCATTGGACCAACAGGGTGTAAGAGACAAGTTTTGGCGCATACGCAGGGCGCTTCTTTAGCTCTGGGTTTATTCCCAGAATCATTTATTCCCGGCCCTGGCTGTGCGCTCTCATCCATTAAAAGGCGGGATTCCCGCCTCTCCGCTCTCATTTAGCGCAGCGCTTCCCTGGGGCCACCCTGCGGCACTTCCCATAAGACTCCCAGCCCTGTGCTTCCGCAGAGCTGTAACAGTCGGCTCCAAATCAAGCCAGTCCGCCCCTTGGTTACCTACAAGCAGAGCCAGCCGCTCGGGCTGCCCTGCCCAGGACGTGCACCAGAAGAGGCGCGCTGGCTACTTAGGAGCCCTGGAAGCGAGCGGGCTGCGCTGCACAAGCTCTGGCCATGGGCTTGGACTTCAGTAACGTGCCCGGCTAATTCCCCCCCGCCCCGCGCTTCGCCGCAGGGTCGGTGCCATGCCAGCCTGCACATTACACACAGACAAGAGCAGCCCCTCCCCCCCCCCATGGTGCGGTGTCCGGTGCGATTGGGCACGTGGCAGTGCCCTCCCTCCCCCCATGTGGGGCTGGTTCGCAGCCCTCTGGGCCCTGCGGGCTGGGGCTGCAGGGGACCCGGCTTGCCTGGCTTCCCGCACAACACGGCGTCCGGCGCACTGGCTCGGCAGCTGATAGGGCTCAGCGCTGTCTCTGGAGCCGGGACTGTGTTCGCTCAGCGTGTCAAGCGAGGCTTGCTGAGGGCTCGCTTTGATAAGCGGAGATCAAAGGCGCCGGGGACCCCAGGTCTTAATCAGCTGAGCCTCGATGGTCCCCGGCTCGCTCACTCTCTCTGTCCGGGAGCCGTCACCCCTTGGGGCAAGATGCCCTCCCGCCCCCCGCTGTTCGCCCCGATCCGCCCCTGGCCTGCTCCCGTGCGGATCGTGGCTCCCTTTCCCCGTAGGGATCCCCCCGCCCGGGCACTCCGCGGCAGCCGCAGCTGGTTCCCACGCTCCTGTCAGGGCGGGAGGGAGCGGAGGCAGCCGCAGCAGCCCGGGAGACATACCGGTATGTGGTGCCGCAGATTCAGCTCGGAGGTTTCAGCACCCGGCGTATAAGACGACCCCCGATTTCGGAGAAGATTTTCCTGGGTTAAAACGTCGTCTTATACGCCGGAAAATACGGTATTTTAAACGTGTAAATACCTCCATTTATATCCCAGATTTTTACAAGCAATAAAAGTTATTTTATTCCTGAATTCTTGCAAGTTCCAGTCAATGCATCCCTCAGCAGGTTTTAATTCCACCATGTCAATGGAACGTGGATAATTTGAGGACTATTCTACATTTATAGCATCATAAAGGATGTTCACAGTAAAGGGCTTGATTCAGCATACGTCATAAAAATTTAAGAAAATAATTTGCATAAAAACTCTGCATGCTCCTGTATTTTGAGTGAAAGGAGGACACTGAGAAGCCTATTGCAAGGAAAAAAGTGCATGGAGGAAGATATTTATAGGTCTTGAGAAGAGCAAATAGTGGGACAAACATGCCTTCATATGAAACACAGAGGGCAAGCTGCCCATCTGTGGCACTGAGCATATATTTTGTCTTCTTTGTATGCCTGAGTATTTTGTTGTTGTTCATAGCCAAGAGAGTGCCCAGATGGCTCCTCAGTTGGTTTTGTTCAGAACACTTCAGCTACATAAAACTAGGGAATAGCGGCTTGACTGGACAAGGATCAGAGGGGGGTCTGGAGGTTTCTTATGCCGTAGCTATTGTATTCAAGACTTCCTGTAGTAGTGGAAATTGGGGTCTGCTGGTACACAGGACTCTGTGAGCAGCTGCTCAACCAAGGGTATACCCTCTTCAGATTTCACAAGCTGAGGTCCTTTCACCTGATCCAAAGTCCAGTGAAGTCAATAAGAGTCTCTTAAGAAGTGCTGAATGCCTCATGTCAGATCCTGGGACCTCTTCACCTTAGAGGAAGCACTCTATGCCTCACAGGATCAGGCCCAAAGCAAAAGTAGGACAAGTCAAAGATGGGGAGAAACCAAGGTGTTGGAGAAAGCGGTCATTCAGTCTGTGACATGGTCAGAGTCAACACTCCAGCATGGTGTGAGTGCTGCTGAAGATGCTTGCCCAGATCTTCCCCTGGTGTAAAGCATTGTAGCTCCATTGACATTAATGGAGATATGTGAATTTGCACCTGTGATGGTCTGGCTTGCTGTCTTTCTGATATTGGGGTCCTGACTATTTGTGGTCATTTTAGGGTATGTCTATACTTACCCGCTGGTTCGGTGGCAAGCAATTGATCTTCTGGGATCGATTTATCGCGTCTTGTCTAGACGCGATAAATCAATCCAGGAAGTGCTCGCCGTCGACGCCGGTAATCCTGCTCCGCGAGAGGAGTAGGTGGAGTCGACGGGGGAGCCTGCCTGCCACGTGTGGACCTGCGGTAAGTACCTTTAAGTTCGAACTAAGATACTTCGACTTCAGCTACATTACTCACGTAGCTGAAGTTGCGTATCTTAGTTCGAACTGGGGGCTTAGTGTGGACCAGCCCTTAGACTTCATAAGAATCTTCACATCTTTCAACTTTGTCCTTTTCCATTTGGGAAAAAAAAATTATTTCCAATGGAGATGAAGTGAACAGGATTCTTTTGCTTTTGTTTTGATTACTTCCCTTTTCACACTCCCATCATTCATGATGCCTGGCCTGAGTCAAGTCTTAGGCAATCGGAGGGTGATTTTGAAAGGCAAGAACAGGAGCTGGGTGCCTATCAGATGCCCTTTTGCCTTTGAATATCTCACTCCAGATGGTATGGTATTGCAGATCTTGATATCCTACCTGTTCAAATCCTGTTTTAGTTCTCAGTTCCTCCTTTTTTAATTTAGGTACTAAAGTATGCCTTCTCCCATCCTCTGGGACCTCACCCGTCCTCCAAGAGTTCTCAAAGATAATTCCTAACAGTTCTGAGATTGCTTCAGCTAGTTCCTTAAGTACCCTAAGATGAATTTCATCAGGTCCTGCTGACACCGCCACTGTGACACTTCCCGGTGTGTCCAGGGGTATGAGGCACCTCACTACCACCTGCTCTTAGTGTGAGGAAGGTTTGTCTGCTCCTGCTATGGGTCAGGTCCCTGACTCCACCACCCATGGGCAACACAAGAACTCCCCTCTCAGCTTGCACAGGCTCTGCTGTCCTTCTCCAGCTTAGCGATAGGCACACTCCAACCCCAGCCTCTGAGCAGTTCCGTGGTGTGTCCAGGCCCTGATCCTCTGGACATTCCCAGTATTTGCAGATTTGCTGCTCCCAAAGAAGCTGTGCACTCCAGTTTACCAATCCCACATCAGATCTCCGCTCTGCTTAACACAGCACTTAGATAGGCTTATAATAAAAATAAGCCCAAGTTTATTTAACAAAGAGAAGAGATTCAAAGGATGGCAAGTAGTAATAATGGAAACAAATGGTTACAGCTAAAATAAAATCTTAACTCACATTCTAAAACGAAATTTTATTCAACTAAAGCTCACCCCAGAGACCTTTCAGAATCTTTAAGCCAGGGCTGGCTGAGATCCTTTTTTCATGAAACAAAACATGTGACCAGCTTATCCCCCAATAAAGGATACTTGTCTGTGTTCTTACAACCCCAGATACAGTACACTCGGTTTATAAGAATCAACCGCATATAGTGATCAAAACCACTGGGACAAAATCATTCCTATGCTAAAATACTCCATTTATAAGAATCAAATCATCCATGACCGATGTGATTCTTATAACAGGAGTGCACTGTATATTAAAACAGTCCTTTGATTTTTATTCGTAAACCGGCCACCCTCCTGCTGTGTGTTCCTTTCTGTCAATTTTACAGTCTTGATTAGCTGGTAGCTCTCTATGCAAATAGATTTGCATTGTGAAATACACAATGACCATACAGAAATATAAGAGTCTACCGCCCTTTGCCTGAACAGAACCTGTCCAAGGTACATCACCTCCTGATAACCTGCCTTTAACGTCAAGGCTTAAAGAACATAATTTTCAATATAGGTACATAACTTCTTAAATATCCATACATGCAATTTGCAATGATGGTGATGACCAGTGGGCTGTTGGCTCTCTGTAGAGACCTTATGTGCTCTCCTTTGGTGAATTATTGTGCACATACTTCACCTGGGGATCCCTGTGTTCCCCTTGCCCTTTGCCAGTTGGTCACATCCTTTGGTGTAAAAGGGCACGGTATACATGTAGGCTACTGTATTGTTACTGCTGCTGTAACAGGTAAGATTGACAACCTGCAGTATGTAGTGCCTGAGATGGGACTCTGATTTGTGGATGCTTACCAAACTGGGGAATAGAAAATATCTTTACAGATTTGGCATTGGCATCCCACCCCCGGCTCCTACTCATGCAGAATGGGGTCTCTTGTCTCAAACCATCTGCACAGCTGCAACCACCAGTCTGCTTGGGCTATTTTTGCTACTCTCTGCACCTGAGATTCCTGAGCGCAGAAAAGGAATTCACATATTGCATGTAAAAGGGAAAAAAATAACCCCAAAACCTGAAGGACAGTTGTGTGTTTTATATGCTCTGCTGATTCTGAAGGCATTGTTAAAAATTTAGTGCTGAACATAGCAAGCTTAGTTTGCTTTACAATGCACGCTACCCTCTTTTATATGCCACAGCAATTTTGTATTTGGAAATTGAAATGATGCTCACTTTGGGGATAGTTTCACACCAGGCCTGGCACTTTATCGGCTTTGAAACCCAGTGCCCTTTAATGTAAATATTGTCAACGGCATAATGAGGAAACCTAGAGAGAGTCCCAGCTTGGACATAACATCGGGGATGAGAGCTACTAATTTGGATCAAAATACACAACAGGGGCAGCAGCGGATTGTGAAGTGCTGCCTAAGTAAATAGTAATTTGGGTGACCCTGATTAAAATCTTTAGAAGTATTTCCAGCAGAGCATATAGCAGTAATGTGTCCCATTATCAAGACTCACTAAACAATGCTGGATGTACTGTAGAATCAGCAATGTCTATCCATGACCCGATGATCCCTGCAGTTGGGTACATGAGGAATGTGCCCTTCCACCCACAAGTAGCTTGGATGACTCCAACAGGGCTCTGCAAGGCCTGCCCACCCAGCTCTGCCAGCGGGATCAAAACCTGTCTTAACATCTCCACTGTCTCTTACACCCAGCTCTCCTTGTTCACCTTCTCCCTGTCTTCCTGAATCTTCCCAATCCCGTGCTCTCTTCCCTCTCTTTGACCCTCACATGACTATCTCCATCTACCCGCTCTCTCTCCCAACCCATCTGTCTCTCTCCTGACTTGTCTCCATCCCAACTCCCTCTCTCGATCTTTCTTTCCCACTCCACTGAATCATTCCAGAGTAGCATAAAATAGTAAAAATATTCAAAACCAAGAGCTACGGCAATCATCTTTGGGCCAGCTGGATGCCACAAGACCTGCCCTTCATTGCTTGCTTGCACAGATAACAGAGCAAGCCATCCGCTTGGATAAGATCACTTTTGGGGGGTTTTATCATGTTTTACTCCCATTCATCTTATTAATATTGCAGCTGTCACACTCTATATGCTCATGTGTTAGCTCTACCCCAGTGCACCGCATTGTGTTGATCCCTGTAATATTTGAATCAAAGTTTGGTCTCGTGATATTTCCCATCCATGCTGAAATGGAGAGAATGAAATTGCAACAGAAAGCGCACACACACAAATTGGTAATATTTGACCTCTGGAGCGAACTCATTTTCACGGGCCCCCGGGGTATTCGTAGACATTGTTTCTGTGTGTGTTACTTTGACTGTAATACTCCGACGTTTCCCCGTGGGCTCTTCTAAGTGATCTCAAGTGCACAGTAATAGTCTTTTTCCTTCGGCTGGCATGAGTATAGCACACAATTAGTCACAGCATCCCCGTTGGGTGATGGTATTCTTTTATTTACACACACACACACACACACACACCTCTTACAAGGAAGAGGGTTTGTTTCTCTGCTTCAGTATGAAATAGGAAAGGCTGCTGCTACAGCACTGGGCTTGTAACAGATGGGGAATATTAAACCTTCACATATATGTTTTTCAGAGTGTAAAAGGATTGATTGCCACAGTGCCAGGCACTAAAAACTGTTTTTCATACAAAGCATGTTGTGCAGTTGTTTCCTTCGCGGTGGTAAAAAGCATAGATGACTTTGACTCACTGGCTGTCTATTTGCATCGTCCTTGGTGGTGAATGCCCTGATGGACAATTAAAAGATTGCAGTGCCTGGAAGTCGATATTTAAATAACCACTCCAAAACATAATAAAAACGGCACCCAAAATTCAGCCGCTACCCTAAGGGCTAAGTTCTGGGCTGGGCTGCATTAGTGATCGAGGGTGGAATGAGTGTGATCATCCAAACCCTCCACCCCCCCGAGGCAGTACTACTGAGTAAATCCTGTCCTTTCCTCTGGGTCAGAGCGGTCCCTTTTGCAGCAGAGCAGGGGAGCGTGACCAAGGAACACTCCCAGTTCGAAGGGGGCTCCTGCTCAGCAGTGCACAGTGAGGATTTGAAAGGGGGTTGGTGGAGGCACTTCTGTGTGACTCCCTCAGCTGTTTCTATCCTACTAAAAATAGGGGAGGAATGGAGGCAGGAAAGACTGTTGCTGCTTGGAGAGTGAAGTACTATTGGCCAGGATGGGCAGAGATGATGTCCCTAGCCTCTGTTAGCCAGAAGCTGGGAATGAGCGACAGGGGATGGATCACTTGATGATTACCTGTTCTGTTCATTCCCTCTGGGGCACCTGCAGGGCTAGCTCCGGGCACCAGCACAGCAAGCAGGTGATTGGGGCGGCCAACGGAAAGGGGCAGCACGTCTGGCTCTTCGGCGGTGGGTCCCTCAGTCCCTCTCCGAGGGAAGGACCTGCCGCTGAATTGCCGCCGAAGAATAAAGTGGCGGCGATATAGCGCCGCCGAAGTGCCGCCAATCACAGCTTCTCCCCCCCCCCCCGGCGCTTGGGGCGGCAAAAATGCTGGAGCCAGCCCTGGGCACCTGGCATTGGCTGCTGTTGGAAGACAGGATACTGGCCTAGATGGATCTTTGGTCTGACTCATTGTGGCCATTCTTATGTTCTTATTAGACATGTAGTAACCTCCGGGCTTCACTGCACCATGGGTGGAGCTGGGGCAGCATTCCTTCTCCCACAAGCCTCACGCCCAGCATAGGCTTTGGCCGTGTGACAGAAAGCTGGCTGGGTTTGAGGGTGCCTCTAGCCTACCATCAAGCTAGTGAGCCCTACCTGGGGGACACTGCCTCTGCTGAGATGCCCTGCACTGCACATCCCCACTGTTCACCATAGGGAATCAAACTCAAATGAAATTATCTGCAGCTAGATTGGTATGAGGGCCATCTAGAATTGAACATTCCAGTCCTAACCTCTTGTCAGTCAAAGAAATTGTCCTGCACCATAGACAATCCATGATGGACAACTTCTTCAATGCAGTCAGCAGTCAGCCTCACTGGTCAGATGCTCTCTGCCCCTCACAGCTTGGCTCTTGGCACATGGCCCTTCATGATCCAGCTTCCTCAGCCCTCTCCACCGCTCCTCCACTTTCCAATTTTTCTCAAGATCTTTATGTATCTTGGTTTTGCCTATATATGAAGCTTGTTGCTTTCTGATTCCCATTGGACGCGTGGAACTGATGTCCCTTTCCAAGGGATTTATCCGCAATTGTAAATAAATCAGTACAAATAGGTTTCCTGGGACCTTCAGTTATGCACACTAGCTTGACGTTAGAGAGATGTAGGATCAAATTTAAATCCATCTGATTCTAAATTTAGGGCCAGAAAGGCTTGACTAAATCCACAACTTTGCAGATTGTATTTGAAGCCAGCATGGTAAGGCATGCTAGGTCCTATGAAACAGCCTGTATACAGGCAAAATTCCTGATGACTTTAGTGGGAGTGTTGCCTGAGTTAGGATCACAGGGTCAGATCACTGGTAGACAAAAAAGTTCTACAAGGAATATTGATTCAAGTGAATCACAGGGGAACACTGACATCAAATGTCACCTTATGAGGATGGAGGATGGGCTCAGCGCAAGAACTCTGGTTACCCATCAAAGCAACAAAACCAGCATATGCTCTGTAGAGAGGTAACAGTCTACCAGGTCCTATTGCATTTCCCACATGGCCTAGAAGACTGACACATCATGGTGAAATCAGACACCACCACCGCCACCATCTCATTCATGAATCCATAGAGGGAAACCATCTAGAAACCTAGTTGCTACTCCGAGGGGAAGTGGAATGACTATGAACCATATTTACACGAGGCACACAACTGTGAATACATCCTGGCTTAGCCAGAGATCATTGCATCAAGGAGAATGGTTGCTGAGTTCTGCGTTTGTCAGAGGGAATCCTGCATTAAGGCATTCCTGAATAGGGACTAGCAGCCTAGCACAGAGAAGCAGCCTTCCCTTATAACCAAAACGGTATAAAAATATTTAAAGAGAAAAAGCCCTGATCATTCTGGTAAATGTGCAGTGGCTCACAGGGCCCATGTTCTCCAAGCTAGTACAGCCAATTCCATGTACTCTTTACACATGCCTCCAGGGAAATATTTATGCCCTCTACACCCATTTCTGCATAGGGATTTGAAATGTCTGAATGGCCACTGAATGGGAGTTACTGAAAAGGGCAGGCTATTCCAACAAGAATACCTTTTATAGGGTTTGCATCAAGGGACCACTCCACTTCTCAGGCTTACTCTGATGCCTGGAATTGAACCATCTGCTCATGCACACGCTCCACCTTACTCCCAACCTCCAGTTCCTCAAGGATGGCCTCTCCATGAGATTGAAATCAATATCCAAGTCTCAGGTGGCAGCGTTTTCCCTCCTCTGCTGGCCATATCCTATTAACCAGCATCAGTAGAAATACCAGCTCAAGAGAGAGACATTTTGTCTCCCCTGTCAATTTTCTCTTCTTTGAGAAAGGTATGTCCACTGCTCCATGCCACCATCCATGCTGGTGGTCCTACTCTCCGGGCTATGCTGGATAACTGGGATATGCTTTATTAACTGTTACATCTGTCATGTCTTGGCTGAATTTATGGAGCCATATGTGACTTGATTACGTACATACCATACGCAGAGAGAGAACAACACATTTATTACTAAGTGGTCTATGATGCCTATGGGAATGGTGACAATTTACTCCAGCTCTGGATTTGGCCCAGAGTATTTAACTGCATTTGAGGTTACATGTTAACAGTTTGTTTTTACTGTAGCTTTGGCAGAGGAAGTGAGCAGTCTCTTACGTAGCTACTCTATCTGTCAACAGTTTCAGCTGGTTTTCTCGTGACCAATAAGAGGCCCAAACCCATTTGCAAGGTCAAATGTGTGTGTCTGTCTCACAGAAGAGAAACTGTCCGACTAGGGTGACCAGATGTCCTGATTTTATACTGACAGTCCCGATTTTTGCGTCTTTTTCTTATATAGGCTCCTATTACCCCCAACCCCCGTCCCAATTTTTCACATTTGCTGTCTGGCCACCCTATGGCCGATACACTAACATGTTTCTTTCTGTGTATGTGTTAACATAGAAATTATCATTCAAAAGGATATTGCACGTCCAAACCTATCACCATCTCCAGGAAATTAAATAATGTGATAACCTTTCATTCCGGAGCATTCTAAAGTGCTCTCTTTACGGGGCCGCAGTTGTCAATCAATGTGGCTGCCTGTTACATGCCTAATTCTCACACAGAGGTGCCCAAATCGGCAGGGTGGTGTAGACGTGGCTAGGTTTTATTATTGACAGTTGGTTTTAATTAGTGAAGACAATCTGAGATCAGCTGCTAACAGAGTTTTGTAATTGCTTGGTGGTGTTGGGTTATGTTGAATTTTTTGGCTGCCTTAGAGTCTTTCATGCTCATTGGTAATAGAAAGTAAGTGATAACAAGTGGCCAAGGCCTAGTTTAGAGGAATCCTTCCAAATTAGGAGAATTTGTAATGAACAGTTTGTATTTGATCCATATTCTGTACCTGGCTCTTAAAAAAAATTAGTCTTTAAAAGGCTCCATGCACCACTTAACTCAGGAACTGGCAGAGGATGAAAATACAACATACTGTAGGAAAAATTGCAAATTTCAGATGACTCTGTGAAGAGCGTAGGTGGGCGCTCTCTCTCTCTCTCCCTCTCTTTTTCATTACTTGACTTCTCACTATTTTTAATAACCATTTAATATCAAACAATGAGCAGAATCCTGCCCTTTCTTGCAAGGGTGCATTGTGGGAAAGGGATCTCTTCCGCACCCCATCCCAAGCAAGAGTAAAGCAGAATGCAAACCGAATTTTCTCTTCACTGCATCAGCCTCATGTAATGTGGGCTCCCACTCTGTGTTGGAAGACTTAGCCCAGGCATGGCTGGGGTGCCTGTAGTATAGCATAACGCTTTAGCCTTCTCTGTGTGTCCCAAGACATGATGGATTTCCATACAATGAAGGTTATCTGCAGACTAGGAGACTTACAAGCACTGCCTGTCCTCAAGGAGTTACACCCAGCTCTCCGCTTACCATGTGATGCAACGTATTCTATGTGGTTTCAAGCCCTGTTAAGTCTATTGACCCTCCAGTTGGTGTTTCCATAGGAGGGAATCATCTGGGCCATGATTTGAAAAGTACATTAAGATCTTAGAAAGAAAGGTGTCCTGTTGTAAATATATGGTGTTGCTATTATTATTCTTTAACTAGAACTTCAAGCTAATTTTTAAAGTTCAACTTCCTTCATTTGGTTTCCAACAGCAGTTGTCTGTTGCAAAGATCTTAGAATTTGAAGGAGCCCACGGGCCTTAAATATATTGTTATGATCTGCTAATCTGAGGGCTCCATTTTTAATGAAACTCACTGCTATTAGAAGCAGAGAGCTTGTAGCGCTGACAGTCTCACTTTACCTTATTTAACCTTCTGCAGCCATCCAGGAGTTTAGCCTCTGAGAAGAATATCTGAGAAGTACAAAATCTTTTTCCAACTCACTGACTTGATGGAGAGCATTTTATTGACATTATCTGCACTGTATCTTCAGGGAAAGGTACAGAGTCTATAAATGGAGAGGTTTGTGAAATTCATGTCCAGGAATCAAAGAAGCAAACAGCAAGGTAAAGTATTCTTGACAGGGCCACCTTCTATTTTCTGACCTGAAAAATACTTCCTTTTTTATCAATGCAAATGAATGTATCTGGGAATTTTGACCAAGACCTAAATCAACCTCAACTAGTCTTTCACTGAAGTAGATTTTATCATACAAAGCTCACTGATGTTCAGAACATTAGCTTGTGAAGGGATTAAATATAAGATCACAGTTCAGAGCAAACAGATTTTGCATGAGAAATAGCTTAGTTTATTTCATCCTTGCAAAATCAGGTACCAAATCCTGGAATCTTTAAATTACATCCTTCTTGCAGGAAAAGGGTGTCTTTTACAAGAGGAGCTCAGTGTTACTGAATGGACTGGACACTGGAGTTCTGGTTTCCATCACCAGGCTGTGCCACAATTTTCCCATGTGATCTTAGGCAAGTCACACTTGATATCTTTGTGCCTCAGTTCCCTTTCCTCCTGCCCATGTCTTGTTTTGTCTATTTACACTGTACTATCTTTCGAGCAGGGATCATCTCTTACTATGGCTTTGATAATTTTTCCGAGTCAAAACAAGTTTAGGTCAGACTTAGCTAACACATGCTAGCTAAGCCTGACTGAAATCCAAACTTTTTGGCATTGTAGATACAGGGAAAGATGATTAACTCAACTTTAGATAGTCACATTCTAATCTAGGTAGGAGCTCAAGAAGCCTAGGCTAGAACATGACCCATTAAAATCAAATTTAAGGTGTTACACTGCGTCTAGACTAAGAAGAAGGCTAAATTTTGGTTGAGCCTAACTATCAGTGTTAGTGGATAGTTCACTGGTTCATGCTCGCCCACTGAACCACCCTTAAGGGGATTAAAGCTTCACAGAAAATTTTGCAAGCTTCAATTTTTTAGAAGTTCCTAAGATATCATCCATTTGGCAGGGCTTAGCCTGCCTATGGAAGAGTGGGCAAGAAACGTTCTCCCTTGGATGTCCTAAGATCTCGCAGATCCTGGAGCAACAAAGGATGGGGATATTGATACCATGAGAAATGCTGTTCAACTTCCTTCCAATAGCCCATTGGTGGGAGGGATAGCTCAGTGCTTTGCACACTGGCCTGCTAAACCTAGGGTTGTGAGTTCAATCCTTGAAAGGGCCATTTGGGGATTAAATTGGGGATTGGTCCTACTTTGAGCAGGGCGTTGGACTAGATGACCTCCTGAGGTCCCTTCCAACCCTGATATTCTATGAATAAGAAGCATAGGAAATATTGCACAGAGATTCCCTGGTTCTGGATATTTCAGATATGGGGTGGAATTTTCATATGGTAACTTTGGAGGACACATCCCATTCAAAGGAACTTGTGCTTCTAAATCAGTTAAGCTCTCTTGAAAATCTCACTCCCTGTATCCCAACTTCAGAGTCAAACTCAGTAGCTATTTGAGGTTCTCTTGCTACGGTCCATAATCCCTGATTCTCTCCTCATTCAGACAATGCTCACACTGAAGCCAACAGGAGTTTTGCCTGTCCAAAGAGTGAAGAATTTGTCCTGTAATTATATCATTGAGCAGTGAAAGCATTAGTAACAGAATGTTGTCCCCACCCCAAACTTCCCAGTTACTTGCTGAGGCTAGGTTCAGGGCAAGTTGGCTAGAATTTCCTTCCCTTGCAGTCAGTCCTTCTTGTTGACAAAAGTGCTTCTGATGTTAATTCTCCATTGGATTGATTTGTAGAATTACTCTGCTTTTCATACACTTAAATGTCTTAAGCACTGGCCAAATTTTCAGCTGATCTGTGTAGAAAATGATTGCATGACAAAGGGAGGAAGAAGAAATGTAATAACTATTGAGTGGAATATTTTCAGCCGTTGATCTGACATTGATTTAAGCCTTACAATGAAAATGGAAATGAAGAACTGAAAATGAATTTGCCTACATAAAACTCACTTTGTATGAAATGGGTTAAGCAAAATCCAAGAGAAATATTTAATTTAATTTATCGTATTTATTTATTTAACAGAATAAGTTTGGTATTCCTGAATGATAGGGACTTACAGAGCTGGGCAGAGGATGAGTGAGTGCATTATGCAGGTTAACTGAGGCATATCCCCACAGATCAAGCTTTGAAGGTGGGCACCCTAGCTTGTCATTACTCTAAAATATGCTTTTATTCTAATAAGGGGCCTCTTCTGATCACACTGCTGAATCATTCAGAAAGGTTGGTTCCACACTACGTAACAGTTGTGTGATTTGGATTGATATTCACAAGGAAATATATTGAGATTGTCCAGTCATCGTAATCTACAGACGGCTTCACTTCATCACTTTGTTGTAATAATTGGGGCCTTGAATGCCTACTTTAATTGTTAGCCTAATTGGTGAAAAGTGGGTAAAGGTTCATAGGTGTAAGAAGGAGACAGAATGCATTAATTTAAACAAAGCATCTACTGATAGCACTCAAGGAGTGTCATAAAGATTTTGACTGGTAAACAAGAGGAGAAGAGGATCAGTAATCAATGAACCAAAATTGGTGTTTTGGAAATTAGGCCTTAATTGGTGGACAAAAGAATGGACGATGGATTATTCCACCCATTGCCTTTTTGGGGCCTGGAAAAAGAGTCTTTGGGAGGGGGAAAAGGGGAACTTTTTATCATCACAATGGCTGAGGCAGATCGAATTGACAGCATAAGAACATAAGAATGGCCCTACTGAGTCAGACCAAAGGTCCATCTAGCCCAGTATCCTGTCTTCCGACAGTGGCCCGTGCCAGGTGCCCCAGAGGGAATGAACAGAACAGGTAATCATTAAACAGCAGACCTTGATATTCCAGTGGGGACACTGACTATCATCACTGAACCAGTGAGGATCCCAACCTGATATGTAAGAGATCCTGCTGTCTTCTCCTCCCACATATGCTCCTTTCTGTCCCCCTGCATGTGCCTCCTGTTTTTCCCCCCGCCACCCTCAGCTTTTCACCTGATCCTGAAATCAGCTATATTGCATGGCACCGACACAAAAGGATGAGATGACCCAGCCAGCTCTGCCCAGCCTAAGAAGGACTGGTGAAGAAGAGGGAACTGACCAGAGCAACCAGATGATGTCCCTGACTAGGGAGGTGAGCCAGGGTCCAGAGCAACAGGTGTCGTGGTTATCATCATCCATAACTGCCCACCTGCCCTATGTCCTGAGAACATTAACAAAGCTGTATTCTCTCCATCTTTACTATCCTATCTCTTCCCTCCCTTCAGTGTCTGTCTGTCTAAAGCAAGAAAGTGACTATCATCCCCAACTCGGAACTGAACAGTATGAACCCCTTTCTTCTCCACCATTGGCTGTTTCACTAAATAAGAGACTTCGACCAATATTCAAAGTGGGACTTTGATAGGTATCAATTAGATTTGTTTTCTTAATCAATCAGTTTCATTTTCAGTGCTCCTTACTTCATTTCAGTTCTTTTCCTTTTCTTTGTTTCAAATCAATCAATATTAGGGAGACCAGACAGCAAATGTAAAAAATCGGTACGGGGGTAATAGGAGCCTGTATAAGAAGAAGACCCAAAAATCGGGACTGTCCCTATAAAATCAGAACATCTGGTTAGCCTAATCAGTGTCTAACCTTTGCCATGAATTTTATCATGTGTTTGCCATGGTACAAAGCACCCTGAGATCTCTATGTATCAAATCCCAAACCTTGTGTAAAACTGTTTAATGTAGGGCACTTTCAGAGGCATGACACTTTGGGTCCTTTATTCCATCTAAATTAATACAACACACCTTCTTTACTCTATGTATTATATCCTTTTCCCCTGTGATCTACCATTATGCACCTTACAATACAGCTAAGACTATGTGGTCTCTGCACCAAAGAACATACAGTTCAACTAATCCTCTCCCCACCCCAAAAGGCATGAGAATTATCTCCCGGCAACTCCAACCTTCTGTAAAAGCGCGGTTTTCAAAAGTGCTCAATTTTCTTCAGCTGGTCACACATGGAAATTTGTCTGCTTGGGTATTACCAAGCTATTATTAGAGTATTCATTTATGTTACATTCATCATAGTTCCTTCACCTAAAGGGATCTTTCACTGGTTCTGTGCATGAGGATCACACCACTTACCATTGTAATGCAGGCACTTCTGGGGTAGAACTCAGTATTTGTTTGTTAGTACGCAGTTTAGGACAGGAAGTGAAGGAAACTGTATATTGGAAACTACAGGAAGTAAACAAATTGGCAGATATTGCCATCTAGCCAGTTGGGGTTAACTCCCCAATCGTTCACAAAACAAAATAGGGATTTTTAATGACCACAGATGGTGAGGACTTTGATTTTCCATCGTAGCCAAAGACAGCACAGTGCCCGCTGACTCAATGCCAGACCACTGGTTTATTAGTGACACTGAAATAAGAGGTCCATGTATTAAATTACCAGCACTGGGGATAATCTGTGTAATGTGATTTGCAATAACTAGTCTTGGCAAAAATTATGTGGCAGTAAATAAAGTCAACTCATGCCTGTTAGCACCTGTGTTTTCTAGAAGGTCTCCCACTTAAGTTGTAACCAGATGAAAACAGGCATAGCTTGTGATACCAGCCAAGATCATATATTTACAGTGATACAGCTACGGCGTATTTGGGGTCCGTTCTGATACAGACTGCTCCCAAACTGTCTTGGAAGCAGACCTATAGGAATCTGTGATTTTACATGCCACCGAAGTGAAACTTTCAGTAAGAATCATCCCATGCATTTACCTTTGTATAATTCATTGGTTTTTTAATACATTTTACTTAAAATAAGTGTCAGATTTCTGGATGGTGAGCAGTTCTGCTTAAGACGATTATGTCTGTGTGTTTTTCCTCGCTCCCATACAGTGTAATTTGCTGGGATTTCAATGCATCTTACTTACCCTGGCATCCGATTTCACGGATAACACTTTAGGGGAAGGCCATTTATTTTATTTAATGATGTAATTACCCAGGTACCTTGTTTATTGCATTAGTGCCCACATCCACGTCAGCCTTGTCTTCAGGAGAATTAGTATCATTTGTCTCATTCGGGCTCTATAACTTTATGCCTCAATTATTCTGCACACTATCACATAAGTAACATTGCCAGGATCTCTATTAGATGGGGACACCAGACGACAGGGAAATTTAATACCCTGGCATTTTCAGCTGTGGAGCACTCGGTCCTGTTATTAATCAAGGCTTCAGAGACTTTTTCTCCTACAGATTAAAGATTTCAGCAAAAGGGAATCATCATGCAGGCTTTAAATACTGTATTTTTTTAATTAGGGACAAACTCAGGAACATCACTTTGCATTACTTCTTCAGTAGGCGTAATTAAAGAGTTGATTGGTAATGAGCCAGGTTGGGAAAACGTTCTCACCTCAGACCTTAGCAGTCTGCTGTTGGAAAATGATCTCCTGCATGAGGATCACAAATTTCTATCTTGCACTGTGGTGTATAGCAAAGGAATCGTGGTGATTTTTCTTCCCCGAGGGTAGTGTGTCTTTAAGAAGGACAAGCAAAGTTACTCTGTCTACTGAGCAAAGTCAAGCTCACAGCATCCCTACTGATGACGCAGGAGCAGTTATGTAGTAACTATGGTGTAAGGTGCAAACAATTGCTGAACTTACAATACTTAGCACTGTTAACCTGAAAGCACTGATACCTAATACTATTTACTGCTGTCTGAAGAAGGGGTATATTAACCCTATTTTACTAATGGAGAAACTGAGGCACAGAGTGTTTAAATGCCTTGTGCAAAATCAGAGTCAAAATCTGGATTTGAAATCAGGAGTTACTGACTAAAGGTGCACGGGAAACATTTTCCACAGCCAATGGCATTTTTTTAAAGATTTTGAAACGTTTTACCGTCCCATAGCCGTACAAAACGGGCAAAATCTCAAAATATTTTGCAAACTAGAAATCTGGGGGAGGGGGGAAGCTCAGGTGGATCAAAATGTTTCATTTTGATAATTTCAGAACACTTTGCTTCAATTTTGACTTTCATTTATAAAAAATATTGTTATTACAAATTCAGTTTTGAAGCAAAGAAATTACTGCAAAGCAAAATGTCGGAATGTGGTATTTTGACAACCTCACATTTTTTTTCAAATTTTTGAAATGGGAAGTTTGTCAAAACTTACCCTTTCCTGCAAACAGTTTTGGTTTTAAAAAAATGGGCATTTTGCAACAAAGAAGTATTGTCAAAAAATTCCCAACCGGCCCCAATCCTGGCATCCAGACCTGTAACTTGTTCATTGCAGAACATTGTCTCTTGCTGTAGATGTGAATGTTGTAGACTTTCCTATCTGCGATATTAGGTAAGTAGCAACCAGTGCCACAATTGAGGCCTGTAGATCAGGGGAGGAGAGAAGAAACACGAATGCAACTATTTTGTACCTATATAGCATTTTGTTCCCACCCAGTGCCTTATTCCCTGGTTATAGCTGCGGTGAATGACAGGGCT
This sequence comes from Trachemys scripta elegans, assembly GCF_013100865.1. Taxonomy (NCBI): domain Eukaryota; kingdom Metazoa; phylum Chordata; order Testudines; family Emydidae; genus Trachemys; species Trachemys scripta. The sequence continues at coordinate 275,646,251 of NC_048299.1, read as the reverse complement.
AGCAAGGCAGGTAAAAGTCTGTAGCCAAGAGGATGGACATAATGGACAGTTCAAGAGAATGGACATAATGGGTAGAAAAATCTATACCCTCACTTCCCTGCAAATGCATATGGTAAACCAGCAGGCATTGCTGTCCAAATACGCTTTTGTTAATTGGACAACTATGTCTAAATTTATGGACCAATTACCTGAGGCTTCCAAGGATGAATTTCGAGCCTGTGTAGCTGAGGGTTGTCTGGTGGCCAGGATATCTTTATAGTCGCTTTTGGGTGTGGCTAAGACATCGGCCAGAGTTATGGCCTCAGTGATAATCCTGAGGGGAGTGTCTTGGCTGTAAAATTCTGGCATTGCACTCGATGTGTAACAGAACATTGAGGACCTGCCCGTCGATGGTTAGGTGCTTTTTTCCAGAAAAGACTGATGAAACTCTGCCCTTATTTAAAGTCTCTAGGGCCACCCTATGCTAGTTGGGGGTGTATACTCCAGCGGTGCAGAGATGCTCCAGCAGTAGTTTCCCCAGTACTGTCCACAGCACCCCTTTGGGCAGTCCTTCCCTCCCCTGAGGAAGTGTGACTACCCCAGAAAGGGTCCTAGATCCCAGAGGCAGAGGCCTTCAAGTTCTGAGTTTGGCCAGTTGGCTCCTCTCTCTCCCCCTCCCCCAGCATCTACCAAGTGTCCATTTTCACTTGTATGTCCAGGACAGAGATGCAGTTGTGACCTCTGTATCCTTGTCCTCCCTTCAGGGACAGGCTGGCTCGCTTTCATGATGTTTGGGGCTCAGTTACCCCTACCTTCTGGCTGTGCCACACTCTACAATCCCCCCTTTCCGGCGGGACCTGCAGTCTACTGTCCGGCCACTCCCTTCAGTGGCAAACTGCAGTCCACGGTCCAGCCACTTCCTTCAGTGGCTCCAGCATTCTCTTTGCCCTTGTATCAGGGCCTCAGTCTGCAGATCCCTGAGGCTGACAGGAGCTGCCTTTAGCTCCCTGGGTCTCTGCCTGCAGCATTGCTCTGCTCAGGGTGCTTGCTGCCCTCTGCCTGCAAGGCAGCCAGTCCTCCTCCCTTCTCCAGCTCCAGGGAGTGACTGAAACTCCTCTGTTCTACAGCCCTTTTTATATGGGCCAGTCCAGCCCTGATTGGCCTTTAACCCCTTTTCTGACCTCCTGAGGTCCCTTCCAACCCTGATATTCTACGATTCTATGATTCATTTCCCTGGCATGCCTGAGGCAACGTTGGTTCTCTGACCTTCTTGCTTATCAATTTGGCATCCCATATCTCTTCATCTTCACCCCACCGTCCTGACTCAGAATCACGGTCAGATTTTTCATCCCACACTCAGTTCCCTGCATCTCCCTGCCTGGCTGCTGTGTGGTTAAATGAGGAGGAAAAACAAGGTTTGCAGGCTGTCCGACAGGTTCCACTCACTCATAGAAAGCCTTCTACCAGAATAGCCTATTTGGGCAGCCGGAAGCAGTTCTCGATGTGGTGGTTCAGTTCAGCTGAAGCTGGCTTGTTTCCAGGACATCTCGTTACAGCTTCAGTCATTGGAGAGTGCACTTAGCTCATTGAAGGTGCATCTGGTGACGATTTCAGCGTTTCAGCCTCCCATTCGTGGAAGATCAGTATTTTCCAATCCTAGGGTAGCAAGGTTCTTGAAAGGAATCTTTCATCTCCATCCACCAGTATGAGAACCAGTTCCTTTGTGGGACCTTAATATGATTTTAGTAGCTCTGATGGGTGCTCCATTTGACCCTTTGGCATCTTCTCCTTTTGTGTCAAAAAACTGCGTTCCTGGTGGCAATAACACCTGCAAGGAGAGCGTGTGAGCTGCAGGCTTTGATGGCAGAGCCTCCCTACATGCAAATCTCCAAAGACAAAGTGACCTTGTGGCCACAGCCAAAATTTTTATCTAAAGTGATGTCTCCATTTCATTTGAGCCAGGAAGTATATTTATCTGTGTTCTTTCCCAAATCACATTTATCCCCCGGGGAGCAACATCTTCACACATTGGATGTCAGGTGATGTCTAGAGTTTTACCTGGACAGTACTAAATCTTTTCGTGCGTCACCTTGTCTGTTTGTGTCATATGGAGATCATATGAAGGGACAAGCAGTCTCTTTGCAGATATCTCTAGGTGGATAACCTCTTGTATCAAGGTGGCATATGAAATAGCTCTGATTACGTCCCTTCAAAGGGTGTGAGCTCATTCTGTGAGAGCGCAAGCTACATCAATGGCATTCTTAAGTGACATTGCAATACTGGACATTTGCAGGGTTGCCACTTGGTCCTCTATTCATATGTTTATGAACCATTATGCCATTACCGTAGCATCCAGGACGATGCAAACTTCGGGAAGGCAGCCCTGCAATCCTTGTTTAAATGGACTCCAGGACCCACCTCCTGTGAGTACTGCTTGGGAGTCACCTACATGGAATACAAGTTGCATCTCCAAGAAGAAGAAGAAGAAACAACAATCCTCCATCCCAGCCACAACACACACGCGCTGCCCCTACAGGCACTGCTAGGCAGCGTTCTCCGGCTTCGTTGTACTAGGCACAAGCACACCTATGTGGAATACACATCTGGATCATATCTCGAAAAACCGTAGTTACAGCATGTAACCGTTTCTCTCCAAGAGCCAACTGTGCCCTTTTAAATTAACTGTAATTCCTTTAACTGGATCAAAATGACAAAAGCAAGAAAACAAAATGTCAGCAAAAATGAATCAAGTTAGTACAGTGGCCTTTCGTTACAAGCCACACCCAGTCCTCTTTCATTCTTAGTCCAGTCTCTGTGGCCTTGTCTATACAAGGTTTGGGGGGGCGGGGTTGCGGTGGTTAGCTACACTGATTCAGCTATGCCAGCATTACATGTGTGGTGTAGAAATGCTGCATGAGTGATGAACAGGCCTCGCACGGGTACAGATTACCTGGTTTAAAACTGGAGAGTAAGTTGCATTGGAGGGCATGGATAGCTCAGTGGTTTGAGCATTGGCCTGCTAAACCCAGGCTTGTGAGTTCAATCCTTGAGGGGGCCACTTAGGGATCTGGGGCAAAATCAGTACTTGGTCCTGCTAGTGAAGGCAGGGGGCTGGACTTGATGACCTTTCAAGGTCTCTTCCAGTTCTAGGAGAGCAGATATCTCCATTTATTTATTTATTTATTTATTTAAAAATTGCTGCATGCCTTATCTTCCACTGTTGCCGTGTATCTACGCTGGAGGGACGGGGGGTGCGTTGGTGTTGCTACACTGGTGTAAAGAACCCCTGCATAGATAGGGTGTAATTCCAGCTAGAACTGCCGCCAACTAACAAGTCTTTTGAATCCTGCAACAAAGGCTATCCATAATAAAGGTGCAATAACACACACACAGTCACTGCGGCTTCTAAAACTCCATATGCCGCATGTTGGTCCTGTGAAAAGTTTCTGTTCCCGTCACACGATTTCTATTACGCCATCTCCCTGATGTTGATTTAATCATCATGCCAACTGATTCTTACTCACAGAAGGTCTTCCCTGAATGAATCTGTCGGACCACTCCCCTCTTCTTCCCCATATCTCCCTTCTGCTGTGAGGCCTGTAGAAGTCAGCCAACCCCGTGATGGTCGAGTGGGATGGCAGTCAGATACAGATGATTCTGGATCACATCCTCAGCTAGTGTAAACGGATGCAGTTCCTTTGTAGCTAATGAGCCTGCACCGTTTACACCAACTGAGAAGTTGACCTTTTATAGGGGTTTTTTTAATCTCTATGTATGAACTCTCAAATGAGTTGGAAGCATCAAGTTATGGACATAACAAACTTGTAGCCCGAGGGGAACATTATTTTCATAATCTCCATTCTCCTTTCCTCCCTGCTCCTCCTTCAGTCCCGATATTACTCATACTCACTTGTAATCTCTTGGTGGAAGAGATGGTGTCTTCCTGTTCGTTTCTACTGTGCCCATTGCAATGGGACCTCATCCCTGAAGGAGAGGCCTTTATATACTACTGCAATAATGGTTTATAATCTATACTAACTGTAATGGCAAAAGCAGCAGAAAGTGGGCTTGAGTTTCATGACTCCCTGGCTGTTGCAGGAGAGATTTGAATGCAGAATTTTCTAATTTACCCTTTCTTTTCCCAGTTTAACCACAGCATGCTTTCTTAAGAGTTTGTCATTAAGTGACAGTTCAATGCAAGATACCTTCTTATCTCTGCTTAAGGGGTATGGAAAATTTAAAAAAAACCAAATACAATCTATTGTGGCCTGCAGTATTGTCAACACCAAGCAGTCAAGAATCAAGAGCAGTGGTTCCCAAACTTGTTCCGTCGCTTGTGCAGGGAAAGCCCCTGGCCCCTGGCTGGAAGCAGCGTGGGCAGAGGGACGTACTGGTCGCCGCTTCCAGCAGCTCCCGTGGGCCTGGAGCAGCGAACCGCGGCCACTGGGAGCTGCGATCGACCGAACCTGAGGACGCGGCAGGTAAACAAACCTGCCTGGCCCAGCAGGGGCTTTCCCTGCACAAGCGGCGGAACAAGTTTGGGAACCACTGCTCAAGAGTACGGCCTCCAAAAATCATGAGATTGATTTAAAAATCATGAGATTTTTAGTAAAATTTTAGGTTATTTTTAATTTGCCTTCTGATTTCTGGGCCTCTAGGTTACACATGGGTCATGTTTGGGTCATGTTTTCAGAAGGGATACAACTTATTTTGACTACACGAGCCAGGGCTTAAAGAAAATCAAACATCAAAACTCTCCTAATAAAAGCAGGAGTGTTAGGAACACAGGGTTTGGAGGAACGAGCCAACGAGTGGGAGACGGAAGGACTTGAGTTCAAATCTTGCCTCTACCCCTTACTTGATGTATGGTCTTAGACAAGTCATTGCTATTCTCTCTTGCAGCTTCTTCTTCTGTATTAAGGGGATAACATTATTTAGATGAGTGTCATGAGGACTAATTAGTTAATTATTGCAAAGTACTTCAATATGTAAAGTGCTGTGGAAATGCTGAGGATTACTGTTATTATCTTGGAGATAATGAAGGCTTTAGTTATTGTGAATATATATTTTTTTAAATATCTGCATGACCAAATGGCTATAAGACGCTGTCATTTACAAATTAGGTTTTGTGAAGGGATTTCAAAGGAGAGAGGATCATGGGAGTTTTAAGAGCTAGAGGGCAGAATTGACCAGGACAGGAGGCATGATGCATAGCGCAGGGGTGAGGGCCTGAGGGCCTGAGAGCCACATCTGGGTATGGAAATTCTATGTCGGGCCAAGAATGCTCACGGAATTGTAGGTAGGAGTGCGGGAGGGGGTGAGGGCTCCGGCTGGGGGTGCAGGCTCTGGGGTGGGGCCAGAAATGAGTTCAGAGTGCGGGAGGGGGCTCCGGGTTCAGGTGTGTGGGGGGGTGAGGGTTCTGGGGTGGGGCTGGGCATGAGGGGTTTGGGGTGCAGGAGGGGGCTCCAGGCTTGGACCGAGGGGTTTATAGGGCAGGAGGAACATCAGGGCTGGGGCAGGAGGTTGGAATAGGGGGGTGGGGTCTGAGGGCTCCGGCTGAGGGTGCGGGCTCAGGGGTAGGGCCAGGGATGAGGGGTTTGGGGTACAAGAGGGGGCCCCAGGCTGGGATCGAGGGGTTCGGAGGGCAAGAGGGGGATCAGGGCTGTGGCAGGGGATTAGGGCATGGTGGGGCCTCAGGGGTGCAGGCTCTGGGCAGTGCTTACTGCAAGCTCCCGGAAGCATGTCCCCCCTCTGGCTCTGAGGTGCGGCCCGGTGGCTCTGCGTGCCACCCCATCCGCAGGTGCTACCCCTGCAGCTCCCATTGGCCGGGAACCACGGCCAATGGGAGCTGCGGGGGTGGTGCCTGCAGACGGGGCGGTACCTGCTGAGGGGGAAGCACGCAGAGCCGCCTGGTCACGCCTCCACGTATTACGTAGGAGCCGGAGGGGGGTCATGCCGGCTACTTCTTGGGAGCCGCGTGGAGCGGGGCAAGCCCCCTACCCGCTCCCTGGCTGGAGCGCCAGAGCGGGGCAAGCCCCCGACCCCACTCCCCAGCAGGAGCTCAGGGCTGGATTAAATGGTCTGATGGCTGGATGTGGCCCGCAGGTCGTCGTTTACCCACCCCTGCTCTACTGACAGGGGCACTAGACTGGAAAGACTGGGCCTGGTTCTGGCTCTGCTGTGTAACCTTGGGCAAATGTTTGTGCCTCTCCGTCCCTTCCCATTTGTTCTCTGTCTTGCCAGCACAGACTGTGAGCCCTTCAGAGCAGGGCGAGTATCATACAATCTGTACAGTGCCCAGAACAATGGAGCCCTGATCTCAGGTGAAGCCTCTGGGTACTACTGTAATAAGAAGGTACAGAGATGAGAGAAGAAGTAAGTAATACATAAAAGTGGTCCTGGCCTGCAAAATTCAGATGTGAATCAGGGTTAACTTTAATCCTAAACTGGAAGGGATTCAGATCTGGGGTTTTAATTTCACCCTGAGAAGGGACCTGTGGTGAGATTTGAATATGAGACTTGAATAATGAATACAAACATCCCCATGGTACAGCTTTGTTCGGCTCTGGGCTTGGTATATGTGGAAAGTGCATGGGGATGCTTGATGGAATTTGATTTCTCCCTTCTATGTTCCTCCACCATTCTCGTCTTTCTGGTGCATTTCTCTGTGATATTTCTAATAGAATTCAGTGCTTGACCTGTTAGACCCATGGCTATCTTCCTCCTCCTCTCTCACACTCCCAGGCAGAAAATTGCTGACGAGGCTTAGAGTTAGATAAACCGGCTCAAGAGGGTGGGTGGTAGGAAATTAACTTAAGCTGACAGCCTGAAATCCTTCTGCCTGCCTTTTCCTCCAGATAGCCATTCAGTGCACCAATTCAAGTTGCATGTGTAACAACTTTTACATGAAGGCATTTGTGCCGCTAAATTCCTCCCATCATCCCTTGAGCTCCTTACATCTGAAGCTGGATTTGCTGCAGCTTCCATTTCTCCAGACCTCTCTTCTCCCAAAGCAACCTGACTCTTATTCTATCCGCGCCCATTCAGGGACCTGTCAAATGGTGACAGCATGATCTACAGGCAGCTTCCGAGGAGGAGACTAAGCTTATAAGTGCCTTAGAATTTCACATGAAGACGGGTTTTCCATTGTAATAAGAGCTGATGGCACCTTTTTATAATCAAAATGCAAACTCCCTTCCACTGCTCAAGAACACAATTGAGAGTGACGGAATTCATTGCACAATGGAGACAGACGGAGGACTTAAAAAAGAACCATAGATCAAGAGAGGAAGGCTGTGAGTGTGCAGATAGTGGGCAGAAAGCTTAAAAACTTCAATCTCTTCCACGCCGCTGAAAATTACCGATCTTCTTATCTTGGCAAAACCTTATTATGCAAATAGTTGTCAAGTGGAACACTCAAATTGGCAAAATTCCTTTAATGTAGCGTTTTTCCCCCCTCTCCACAAAAAGTCTGTTTTGCTCCTGCGATAAGTAAATGATTGATCACTCTTGCTGTTTCAGAACAGCATAAACTGAAAAATGATGTGGTAATGCTCTGTACAGCACATGCTACATTTAAACAGGAGAGGGAGATGGCTCCATGTTCAGAACGTGGCCTGTCACTGAGAAGTGGTCAAGTTATTTTCCTCCACTTGATTGCTGATTCTAATAGTGGATGGGGGCGGGGGAGGCAGTTATGTGGGTGAACTGGGATTTTCAGGGACCAAATTGCTCAGTCCTCCCTCTCTCACCTCCTGGGTACCTCCAGTCATTTCCAAGTGGAATATAGAGCCTGTGTGTTGTGTGAAGGAGTACTTCCTTTTCTTTGTTGTAAACTTGCTGCCTATTAATTTCATCGGGTGAGCCCTGGTTCGTGTTTGGGAAGGGGTCAATAACACTTCCTTAGTCACTTTATTCACACCATTCATGACTTTATAGACCTCAACCTTATCCCCCCTGAAGAAGTGGGGTTTTTACCCATGAAAACTTATGCCCAAATAAATCTCTTAGTCTTTAAGTTGCCACCAGACTCCTCGTTGTTTTTGTGGATACAGACTAACACGGCTACCCCTCTGATACATATTCCCCCTTAGTCGTCCCTTTTCTAAACTGAACAGTCCCAGTCATTTTAATCTCTCCTCACATGGAAGCTGTTCCGTACCCTTATTCACTTTTGTTACCCTTCTCTCTACCTTTTCCAATTCTAATATACATATTTTTGAGATGGGGCAACCAGAACTGCATGCAGTATTCAAGGTGTAGGTGTACCATGGATTTATTTAGTGGCATTATGATATTTACTGTCTTATTATCTATCCCTTTCCTCATGGTTCCCAACATTCTGTTCGCTTTTTTGACTGCCGCTGCACATTGACCAGATGTTTTCAGAAAGCTATCCATAAGAACTCCAAGATCTCTTTCTTGAGTGGTAACAGTTAATTTAGACCCCATAATTTTGAACGTATAATTGGGATTATGTTTTCCAATGTGCATTACTTTGCATTTATCAACATTGAACTTCATCTGCAATTTTGTTGCCCAGTCACCCAGTTTTGTGAGATCCCTTTGTAACTCTTTGCAGTCTGCTTTGGACTTAACTATTTTGAGTAATTTAGTATCATCTGTAAACTTTGCCACCTCACTGTTTATCCCTTTTTCCAGATGATTTATAAATATGTTGCACAGCACTGGGTCCAGCACGACCTTTTGGAGAACCACTATTTACATCTCTCCATTCTGTAAACTGACCATTTATTCCTACCCTTTGTTTTCCTATCTTTTTACCAGTTACTGATCCGTGAAAGGACCTTCCCTCTTATCGCATGACTGCTTACTTTGCATAAGAGCCTTTAGCGAGGGACCTTGTCAAAGGCTTTCTGAAAGTCCGAGTACACTAAATCGACTGGATCGCCCTTGTCCACATGTTTGTTGACACCCTCAAAGAATTCTAATAGACTGGTATGTCATGATTTAACTTTACAAAAGCCATAGTTCTGCAATTTCACATTTGAGTTCCTTCAGTACTCTTGGGTGAATACCATCTGGTGACTTATTACTCTTTGATTTATCAATTTTGTTCCAAAAATCCTCCTTTGACTCCTCAATCTGGGACAGTTCCTCAGATTTGTCACCTAAAGAGAATGCCTCAGGTGTGGGAATCTCCCTCTCATCTTCTGCAGTGAAGATTGATGCAAAGAATTCATTTAGCTTCTCCGCAACAGCCTTGTTTTTCTTGAGTGTTCCTTTAGCAACTTGATCATCCACTGATTGTTTGGCAGGCTTCCTGCTCCTGACACACTTAAAACATTTTTTTCTGTTAGCTTTTGTGTCTTTTGCTAGTTGCTCTTTAAATTCTTTTTTAGCTTGCCTAATTGTACTTTTATACTTGACTTGCCAGAGTTTATGTTCCATTCTATTTTCCTCAGTAGGATTTGACTTCCAATTGTTGAAGGAAGCATTTTTGCCTCTAACTGCCTCTTTTATTCTGTGGTTTTGCCATGATTTTTTTTTTTTTTTTTTGGTCCTGAATTTGAGCCTCTTTTATGATGTTTTTTAAAAGTTTCCATGTAGCTTGCAGGCATGTCACTTGTGTGACTGTACGTTTTAATTTCTGTTTAACTAGCTTCCTCATTTTTGTGTTGTCCCCCTCTCTGAAATTAAATGCTACTGTGGTGGGCTTCTTTGGTATTTCCCCCACAATGAGGATGATTGATTTAATTACATTATGGTCACTGTTGCCGAGCGGTTCAGCTATATTAACCTCTTGGACCAAATCCTGTGCGCCACTTAGGACTAAATCAAGTATTGCCTCTCCCCTTGTAGGTTCCAGGACTAGGTACTCCAAGAAGCAGGCGTTATTGGTTTCCAGAAATTTTATCTCTGCATCCTGGCCTGGGGTGACATGTACCCAGTCAGTGTGGGGATAGTTGAAATCCTCCATTATTTGGGGATTTTCTGTTTTTGTAGCTTGTCTAATCTCCCTGAGCATTTCAGTGTCACTGTCACCCTCCTGGTCAAGTGGTTGGTAAGATATTCCTGCTGCATCCTCCTCTCCAATGTTCCTTTCTCCAGTAGGGGCACTCCCTCTTCAGGTGTACCCTCCACCCAGAGGCATAACATTCCCCACACCCAGACACCAGCTTCTTGGTCCTGGTGCCTAGCTTCTTCTCTCTCTCACTACAGTGTCTATGGGCCCTCTCTCACAGCAGCTCAAGCAGATAAAGCTGCTGCTCAGCTAGCCAGGCCACAATAGTCCCCACAGTCTCCTATCTTCCCCTTGTATCCGCAGTGACTATGTGCCCGCATTCTCCACCACGTGTAAAGGGGTGTTCGTGACTCACCACCACGGCGCCTCCTGCTGGCTGTCTTGCCAGTGCGCCCTCCTCAGGAGGTGTCTTGCCTGTCATCTTGTCTGTTTCCACCTCCAGAATCCGTGTCGCTCTCCGGACCGTGTCATCCTCTTCTGGAGACAGGCCTCCGGCCGTATCCCAGTCAGTCCTTTCCCCCATTCTGGGGACCGACTTAGTCCAACCACTTGCTTCAGTGGTAAACCACAGTCCCAATTCTAACCGCTCGTCACAGTGGCATACTGCAGTCCATTCACCAGCCACTCCCCTCAGTGGCAAGTGGGGGAAAGGGAGGGGAGGACCCGGGTCCACCCGCTACTCCAGGTCCCGACCCAAGGACCCTATAGCTGGCAACCACATACTGACCCTCCTCCAACTCCGACATCTCCTTCCCTGGGCCACTTCCCCACAGCCCCAGCACCTCCTCTGCCCTTGTATCAGGGCCTCAGTTTGGCAGCCATCAGCCTGGAGTTTTCTCATACTCTGCTGACCCTGCCTAGCACTGCTCTGTCCATGTTGCTCCAGCCCTCTAAGCAGTCAGTCCTCCTCCCTCGACCTTCAGAGAGTGACTGCCTCCTCCTCTTCTCAGCAGCCCCTTCTTGTATGGGCCAACCTGGCCCTGACGGCTGTTCCAATAAAGCTTCTCCTGATTGGCTGGCACTATAAGCCTTTTCCTCATTAGCTACCTCCCGCACAGCCTCCCCAGAGTGGCTTTAATCCCTTACCTACCAGTGAGGTGCAGTCGCCCCTCACACAAGCACTTAGAAAATTTGTAAATATTTAGTTGGCTGCCTTTATGTAATGTAATTGAATGGGACTCTTTCATTTGTATGTTTCTCTTTGGCTCCTATTTGTACTTTAGCAACTTCTATCTTCTTCTCTTTACTCGGATGTAGATTCCCTGTTAATAGATCCTCCCCTAAGGGATGTCTCTGAACGAACCATGTGCTCTTCCAGAGTGTCAGCTTTCCCCTAGCCCTAAATTTCAAAACTCCTCTACAAACTTTTTAATTTTACATGCCAGCAATTTGGTTCCATTTTGGTTTCAGTGGAGTCCATCCTTCCTGCATAGGTTCCTCCTTTCCCAGAAGGTTCCCCATTTTTGAATAAACTTAAAACCTGCACCATCATCTCATACCACGGAGGTCGTGGACTTTAATATCTTACCTAGCAGCCTAAATTTAGGCTCCAGGACCACTTTCCTCCTTTCCCTATGTCATCGGTACCTACATGTACCACGGCCACCCCATGACATCATCTGGAAGGAGGGTCCCAACTATGAGATAGTTTCCTTCCACTCCAGTTCTCCTTCCCCAAGACTTTCATCCTCCTCAACAGCACAGGGACTGTCAGACTGGGAGCAGGACTGCTCTGCTGTGTCCCAGAAAGTCTCCTCTGTGTACTTCTCTATCTCCCGTAGCTTCTCCAGTTCAGCCGCTCTGGTCTCAAGAGCCCATATTTGGTCTCTGAGGACCATGAGCTACTAGCACTGAATGGACACATATGCCATCTGCCCACAAGGCAGATAATCATACATGCTGCATTCAGTGCAATAAACTGGATAGCCCCCACTCTGCTTCTGTCTGCATTATTTTTATTCTTGCAGGGTTTTTGGTGGCGTTTTTTTGGGAGGTGAGAGGATGTTTATTGGATGAAGTTTATTGGACGAAGTTTGGAGAATGTTTGCTGCTCATGTTCACTAGCTACTTTGATCACCTAGGAGCTGGCTTTTTAAACTCCTGTTCTCCCTGAGTAGCCCCACCCCCTTGTCAAGGGATCCTAAAGTAATTAGGGATCAAAGGATGGTAGGCTATACCCTTGTTAGAAAGCACTCAGCTTTGTCTAGCAGGCCACTAGGTTCAGCACACAAGTCCCCAAATAGACCCCACTATAAAGGTCATTCAATCTGGCACGCAGCAAGCACACAACAACAAACAAATTAACTTTCATCCACTCCACACTCCAGGCAGCATCTGGATGAAATTTGAGGTAAAAGCCATTCTTCATGAATTTGGTTCAGGGATGTTGAGCTACAAGGTCATCCTGGGAGAGGCAACTGGACACTGAGAGGTGGAAAGCAGACATTGCAGTACAAATTAAACGTTGAGCTGCACACTGCCAGGAATATAACATTTCTGTTTATAGTGCAGTTGATTTCCTAGAGTTAGACTTCATTTACTAAATTCCTTCATGGAAGAAGCTAGATTCATCTAAGGTGAGATTTTCAAAAGGAGCAGAATTAGGCCAATGCTGAGCACTTTTGAAATTCCCACCCTAGTGGTTAGAGCACAAGACAGGGAATCGGGAATTCTGAAGTCACTTCCTGGTGCTCTGACTCACTTGCTTTGTGATCATGAACAATTCTCTCAACTTGTAGATGTATTAACTTCCCCAGAAATTGAATAGAAACCTGGAGGCTGTGTGTTCCATTGGTTACAACAGGGGCCTGGGAAGCAGGACTCAAAAGTTATCTATCTAGCTCTGTCACTGACTCTCTGGGTGACTGTGACACAGTCACAGTACTGCAGTGTGCTTCAGCTCTTCCATTACGTACTGCCCAGTTATTTCATTTCTCGGAAGTGCTTGGAGATCCTCAGATAAAAGGGGGATCTATAATAGGGTGGCTATATAACTGCAAAATGTTTTTATAACAATATTTATTCACAATTTAGCATGACATCATGGTAGATGTAAACTCAAAAATCATTCAAACAAAATATGCCAAGCCTCATACCACCCAACTCAATCGTCGTCCTCCTATAAGCAAGAGTTGAAAAGAATCCAGCATTCCCCAAGATGAAGTATGTGGGAGAGGATACTCCCCTCTTGCCATTTTTCACCAATGTAATTCCATTAACTTCATAGACTTTAAGGCTAGAAGGAACCATTAAGATCATCTACTCTGACCTCCTGCATAACAAACCATAGAATTTTACTCAGTAATTCCTGAATCAAGACCACTGCTTCTGGATGAGCTAGAGCAGATCTCTTAGACATCCACTCTTGATTTCAAAGCTTCAAGTGACAGAAAATCCACCACATCCCTAGGCAGGCTCTTCCGGTGGTTATTTACCCCCACTGTTAAAAATGTTAATCTTTTTCTAGTCTGAATTTCTCCAGCTTAAACCTCCACCCATTGTTCTACCTTGATCTGCTAGATTAAAAAAACCTTCTGCTATCAAAAATCTATGCATCCGAAGAAGTGGGCTGTAGTCCACGAAAGCTTATGCTCTAATAAATTTGTTAGTCTCTAAGGTGCCACAAGTACTCCTGTTCTTCTTTTTGCGGATACAGACTAACACGGCTGCTACTCTGAAACTTCTCCCCATGTAGGTCATAAGAACATAAGAATGGCCCTACTGAGTCAGACCAAGGGTCCATCTAGCCCAGTATCCTGTCTTCCGACAGTGGCCAGTTCCAGGTGCCCCAGAGGGAATGAACAGACAGGTAATCATCAAGGTCCTTATAAATGGTGATCAAGTTACCTCTCAACCTCTCTTTAATAAATTAATGAGATTGAGTTTCGTGTCTCATGGTAAGTCGTGTGTTCCAGAATGTGACTCATTCTTCTGGCTCTCTTCTGAACACTTTCCTGTATGTCGACATTCTTCCTGAAGTGTGGACACCAGGACTGGACACCTTATTGCACAACATGACTGGAATCACTCCTGATTTACACCAGTGTACGTGAGAAGATAATGTATGTGTGATTCTGAGAGAAGAGAAAGAGTAACTAACGTTTGAGCCTTTTGCTTTTCATATTCTTCTTAGTAAGATTCTTCTTAGTAATTTGTTTGGGAGGATAATTTCTAGTCCCTGACCCTCATGGTGCTTCACTGACATCAAGGGGTCTGCTAAGGGGAGGCCTTAGCACTGGAACTTGCAACTTGTTCCAGGTGAACATATCACTGTGTCCACACAGATCCCCACCAAAGTCAGTGGGACACTCTGTGGGTGCAGCAGTCTGGCCACAACACAAGAGATTGTGGGATCAGGATCCTAATTTGATGAGCCTCAGGAAAAAGCAAATGGAAATAGCCCCCTTTATTGTAGGGCTAATGAATACTTCCTGTAAGCCTAATTTCTCAAAAGAGACGTTCCTGGTGGTTACACAAAGCTGTCATTTTCCCCCAGTGGAATATATGCTTTTTTAAAATTATAGCATTTGTCATCCACTTAGAAAATATGGGATTTTAGACAACATTACTTAGGAAATAAATACACTTCATACAGATCGATCTAAATTGCATATCTGAATAATTTATCTGAAATGCAATCTAAGTATGTACAAATAGATTTATCTAAAATGCCTCATTTTATGCATACATTTACATAGAAAATATAATTTTAATAATTCCATTCGGAAATGATGAAGCTTTTATTCAAGACAAGCACAACATCTGAGCAGTCTGTATAGTCGCTCCTCCTCTCAGAAACACTCAACCCTCTCCCACACTGTGTGCCCTTTTCTTTCCCTTACTAGCTTTAAAGGTGGGACACTATTACTTTGAACTTAGATAGTGTCGTTAATCTTAGAATCCTAAAGCACTTTCCAATCATTATAATAAAGATTCTGTGATTCATAAGACTTTCTCTATGAAGTAAGGTGGTATGTCAGTTTTACAGGTGAGGAAGCTAAGGTGCAGAGAGGGTGACTGGTGTGCCCAAGGTCACACTCTGACCTACTGGCAGAGCTGGGGATAGAATGCAGGAGTTCTCCCTCTCTGATCCCACCACTAGACTGCACTCCCATCACTTCAGACAGGACCCAGCATCTTCAAAGCTGCATTACATTAAACATGCCCAGCTGAAATTTCTGTGACTGCTCATCAACCACACAACAGTATGTGCGATGAGTTACCTCTGAATCTGAGTTACCTTTGAGCCCAAGCCTACTAAGCCTGATGAGTCAGATGATCTGGCTCAGGGGTGACTTAGGCTCAGCAGTAACTCACGCTTAGGCAGCTTCAGCGGTAACTCATCACAGCTTGATCCTATAATTAAACCTCTAATATGTAAGATGGGCCTTTCATTGATGTACCTGTAGGTTCCTAGTTCAAATCTGGTCAAGGGAAGTTGAACAGTCATCACTGTGTGATGGCCTTAGGTATTGACTTACATTAGGTGAGTTGCTGGGGAAGAGTTCTGAATGAATAGGGGGTTCATATTCATTCCTAGTGGGCAGATCTTAGTGGGAAACTGCTGCCACCGATAACATTAACATCGTAGTCGGTAATCATAGCAAAGGCTAAGCCTTGAATGGACCACAGAGACAGAACTTCTCTCTTCCCTCTACAGGTGGTCCTTCAGATCAGGGATAGAATGCAGGACTAGAGGGAAGCATGGGGGAGCTGGCATGGATGCAGCCCATCTTCTACTTGGAGGACTTTGTTTGGGTGTCAATCCAGCACCTTTACCCAACAGCAGAGTTACACAAGAAGGAGTTAGTGCCCTTATGTTTATAGAAGCAAAGAAATCGCTAAAGATTTTGAATCTGTTAGTTTAAAGTACAATAAACTAATTGTAAGGAAAAGATTGATGATCCTGAAGCCAACGAGAGTACTGAACTGGAAGCAGAAATGGTTTATTTACCCACAAACCTCATTTCCAGCTTCTGTTGACTCATCGCAGTTCTGAGCAGACAGTCGAGACCGATGCCTGAGCCCAGCTAATGAGAACAACAGAGGGACTGCAAAACTGCATGTTAGTTACACATTCATCAGCTCAGATACCTTAAATGCCCAGAGGTATACAGGCTACCAAGTAGGCTGTGATTCATCAGCTCTCACAAGTTAAGCTGGGTTAGTTGAATTTGGATGGGAGACCTCTAGAGCCATTTCCCAAGTGCTTCAGGAGTTAGTGCTAATGATTCAGTAAGCTTCCTTGGGAGCCAGGACCCCAGCTTGAGGTTAAAAGGCTGCAGTAAAGTGCTGTCGTTTGGATGTGAAGTAACACTGAGGTCTGGGACATCTCTTATTCGTAAAAATATAATGGATCCTTTTTTTTAGAAGCCACTTCTTGTCAGCTTTCCGGACAAAAAGGTCTAGAGATGCATCTAAATATTTAGGTGGTTATCTAAGCTGAACCTCTGAAACTGTTGTAGTTTTTCCATTATGAATTATTATTTCTGGTAAGGGATTAAGCTGTGGGAGCAGATGAACTCTGATGAAACAAAGAGCCTGCTTTTATGCAAATATGCCTAGGAGTCAAAATAACACAAAAATACCCCAATAGTTATTTAACATAATTTTTGCTAAATACAATGTTTTACAAAGATTTCTTTTTTAGGAGGCATCAAGTGTATCTTTTTTAAGACAAGAAAAATAAAACAGGGAAGTAAAAGCAACAGGCACACCATCTGGATCATCTTCTGAGCCTCATTTAAACAAACAAACAAAAAAATGCAAAAGATCTTTGCATGAAAAGAATGAAAATCGGCGAGAGAGAAAGGAACAAGGTTTATGGATTAGTGCCCAGGATAAAGATGCTCAGTGGAGATCACTCTTTTCTACCTTTGGCATCAGTGCCAGTGAAAGGGCCAAAGCTTTAAGGATGGCAGCCCGTTGTATCATTCACATAGCCTCTACATTGTTGGAAGCAGGAAAGACCAGATGTTAGAGGGTGGCTGGAAACCAATAGAGGTCCAGGAGTTTCCTTCCCCGTTGAGCTAGCTTGACATCAGCTAACAATTTGCTTCACTCCGCCGTGGCTGAAACAGCCTCTCTTGATTTACATGTTTCATGGTGTTTCATTGCTAGATGTGCTTAATATATATATTTTTTGCTTACTATTTTAAACGTATGTAGTGACTTTTGTGCTCATGCAAGATGTTGGCTTGAGGGCCCTGGAGAATGGAGTCCCCTGTTTACAACCAGAACCAGTAATGTATGAGCAAAGGCAGAGCTAGCCTCTCCTCACTGCCAATGTGATTCAATCCACACACCACCTCTAGGGAGGGGAGAGTAATTCAATATCCATGGCCCATTTGATGCTTGGCCTCCCTACAGCTAACAGTAGTGGTGCTTTTGTGATGTGAACATCTAATATTTTTTTAATGCTTAGTGCTTTGTGTTTTGCTGTTATAACTCATTTTTGGAACAAAAATATTTTTGAGATGATATTGATGGCAGTCATTTAAATTGGATACCTCCAGTCTTGTGATCTAGGCACTTCACTTCACAATAACCAACATGCAATATTCAGTAAGAAAGTTAACAGTCTCTCAAACCAATTTATGGTCTACATATTATGGTGCTAGTTTCAGACTCAAAAGACCTAGGTTTAATTTCCTGCTCCACCACAAACTTCCTGTGTGACCTTGGGCAAATCACTTTGGTTTCAATGGGAGTTAAGTGCCTAAATACCTTTGAGGATCTGGGCCTTAGTCTCTCTCTACCTCAGTTGCCCCATCTGTCCAATGGGTTTGAGAGCAGTGCCCTGCCTCAGAGGAGTGTTGTAGGATAAATGTATTAGACTGTGAGGTGCATAGATTCTATGATAATAGGGGCTATGTACGTACCTTAACTCAAATATTAACACAAGTCCATGACTATCCTAATGACAATGAACCTGAATCAAACCCCCTATATTATGTTCATCAACTGACCTTCTCCCCAAATCCCCAGCAAAAGAGGTGAGCTTTGCCATGCAGGTTAAGAAATCTGAGCTCTGGTTGATCAAGATTATCTGTGTCACTATAATTTAAATCCCCGTAGAGTAATAGGAGAGGAAGATTGTGCCATATGTCATTTGAAAGTTTTTTTTCCCTGGATCCAAAGCCTTAAATCTGATCTATGACCTTGATGTCTCAAGGTATTAATGGTACAATATAATACAATTTCTTTGTATTTTGCATTTCATCCAAGCTGTATGCCAAAATACTTTACAACTTTCAGGTGAAAACCTGAGTGCATGATTTGGCCCACAGAAAATATGTAACGGCCAAAAGAGAGAGAGATGATAGGGTGGTTATACTTCTCTTTAAATCTAGTCATATGGTGTAGAATAAACCCTCCAATCTAGTGGTAGGCAGAGGATGAATGACTGAGTTTCCTGTTGGGGAAGAACTTACTGATGTCACAGTTCCTGAGGTACCTGCACCTCTGGCCCCTTCATGGTCTCCGTGTGGGCTTCTCACTTAGCTCTTAAGCCTCTAGCCATCACCTGGCTTGGAGTGGAGTCCTGCGACTCACTCTAAACTAAGAATTTAGACTGTAATTCACTGTGATCACCTTAGCAAGTCTGACTGTAGTTCAGCACCTGCAGTCCTGTTCTCTCTGGGACATTCACAGGGTTACCCAGTGACTTGCCAGCCTTTCAAAAGCAAAGTAGTACTTATTCAGAACAAAAGCATTACAGAGTAAACATAGTTTAAAAGCAATAAATAGCTTCCATGCAAGTCTTAGCTTGCCACGCAGTTATCCGTCTTCACATGGAGACGATAATAGGACCAAAATACTGTAAATCTTTCCTGCAGCGTCTGCCCCTCTGGGTCGCAGGTCATGCAAGTTCTCCCGTAACGATCCCATTGAGCCTGAACACAATTCCCAGTCCATATCGATGCAACATTTGTAAAGCTGATGTTAGTTTTTGGACATTCCATCTGTCCATAGTATCTGTCACAACTCACAGTAGTTATAGAATGGAGTCCCTCAAGTGACAAAGAGCCCCCTTCCATCACTTCATGCATCTCTTGAGAAGCATCGTGAGTTATTGGACTCAAAGGGATAATTGGGCGAAATTAGGATTTGGATTATTTTTGACACTATGTTGATTAGGATGGATTACCAGCAAGGATCTCTGCATTGTGACCCAGACTGTACTGATTTACCTCGGGACAGCAACAGACGACTTCCCAAGGTCTATACTATATAAAGTTAATAAAGCCAAAGAAGCATTGAGCCTAGTAGACTGGGAGATGGGTGGGGGATTAAACAGCAGATAGCAATGATTAGGAAAGGAGAAAGGAGTGACGGGGTCATTGAAAAGAAATAAGCACGTCGGTTATATTGCCCATCAGTATTGATAGCTAAATCAGAGTTACCATGGAGAGAGGATATAATAAGATGCTTCCTTTTGTCTTCCCCTAAATCCAGCTTCTGCAATTGAATGTAGTAAGAAAACACCTTCACAGCTGGAATTTGTGCACTAACATTTCTTGAGTACAATTTGGTTCAGTTGCCAGAGAAAGCCATATTCTTCCTCAGCTGCATTGTCTGATTTCCATCAGAAGTTTTCTACTGAGCATTGTGGCCACCTAGAAATGGGTTCTTGTGGCTGTATAATTAGGTCTTTAAAAAATCCAAGAAGTAAGAAAGAGAACTCCTACTAGGGTGTCTTCTCCACCCTGTAAATCCCATCCTAAACACCACTGCCCCTTCTGATATATTCTCTAGTGCTTTGTCAAGTACAGTTCTAAATGACTCAGGTGATGGGGATTCCTGTTCTTCCCTTTGGGAAACTATTCCAAAGTGTAATAGATCTCACCTGAAATCTAGCCTCCATTTCTCCCAGGCTTAATTTATTCCTTTTATTCCCCATAGAACACCCTAAGCGATTTCTGTCCTGTGCTTTTATGTCTAGCTATTTCCTCCCCCCTCCCGCCCCACAACAACGCTGCGAGTCCTCACTTTGGTCATTACCAAATAAATAGTTGCTGTTGTAAGTTCCCCGGCACTTAGTGCAGAGATTCCACCAATAGATCGTTTAACTTCCCATAATGTTATTAATTCACAGTAATGCTATTTTAAAGGCTGGAGAAAAGTAACTGGGATGGAGCAGCTAACTGGGCGAGTCTCACCATTTCATTTCCTATGTTGCATGTACTATTGTATTGTTGAATCCTGTTGTTGTTTCCTAGATGCCCAAGGCCTTTGTGAACTGTAGACAGACCTGTGGCCTCTCACCATAGTGGCTCAGTGGCTTTGACTCCCCCCCCCCCCCCCCCCCCCCCGTTGCATATGTATGAAAAAATCATCAGATTTTATCATTTCAACACATCATTTAATACATTTGGATCATGGAGAATAAAGTGGCAGTGTCATAGTCCCTAGAAAAGTAGCTAGTTTTCCTCCTCGGTGGGCCCAAAGCAATCCACCAGCTTTTTCAAGCCTCGCCACGCTATCAGCTGTCAACCAGCACCATCCAATAAAGTCATCCATGATTAATTATTCTTAAATGACAGCAGCATATTGAAGCAAGCTGATAGCTGCTGACAGTGGGAATCCAATTAACCTGAATTACTATCTTGATTGTGGCCCAATTAATGTCAGCTGTGCCATGTCAGGAGGGAAGGCTTGGCTAATATAATTGTTTAATTAATTCACTGTAATGGGTTAGTTGATGTGAGACTGCCCCCGATGCCTTTTTCCCCCCCATTGAACATTAGTTTTTAAAGAGAAAGGTAACGGTGCATGCTGCCTACTGCTCTTTGTTAGGTGGGTAAATGAAATTCCTTCCTGAATAGGGCTTTGGAAGAGTGCTTGGGAAATAACAGAACAGGTAAACTTGCATTATCATCCTACTACTGCCCACTGGGGGGGAGGGATAGCTCAGTGGTTTGAGCATTGGCCTGCTAAACCCAGGGTTGTGAGTTCAATCCTTGAGGGGGCCACTTGGGGATCTGGGACAAAATCAAGTACTTGGTCCTGCTAGTGAAGGCAGGGGGCTGGACTCAATGACCTTTCAAGGTCCCTTCCAGTTCTAGGAGATGGGATATCTCCATTAATTTATTTATTGCTCTAGTTAGTTTGCGGCGTCCTCTAGGCTGATTTGCTCAGAGATAGCCTGGACTTCAGTTTGAGAGTATCAAAGAGAGGATTGATGATGACTTGACTTACTGACTTGTCTGCCTCTTAAAAACATGTTGGAGGGCAGTGGATGGTTCAGAAAACTGGTAATGCAGAGGTCTGGATCTGTTTAGCAGTTAAAATAGGAAATTGGGTCAGGGTGACTGAACGTTTGTTTGGGTAGTTTTTTACTATGTAATGTCTGTCTGGTGCCCTGAAATTAGTTGATGGTCTCAGCCCGGTTCCAGGTGAATAGGGCGCACATCACATAGCAGCACCTGCCTGGCAGTTTCGGGAATGAGTAGGAATAGAATTTGAATGAGTAGTGGCTGGTGCAGCTGAGGCACATTGGTCATGTGGAACTAAGTTAGCTGCCACTGCCTGTGCTGTGGATCCATTCTGGGGATTTTAATATCTGTAATTACCACTCAAGCACTTTTCAACAGCCTTAAATGCACTTTTAAAAACCTGCCCTTTCACCCTGTATATAAAGGCCAACAACAGGAAAGAGAGAAGCCCAGCAAAGCATTTTAAGGCCTAAATGGCATTCCTGGCCACTGACAAATAAGTTTGAGTCTGTGAACTAGATCAAGAGAAAACTTTCCTTGATCTCCACAAGAAACTTAAATTATCCCTAAAAAGATAGACTCAGACTGATTACCAAATAAGAGGATTAGAACTAAAAAGGAGCGCTAATGACTTAAAGAAGCCAGCATTAAAAAGATGAACTCAACAAATTAATATGGTAAGTATGGAGGCTATGACAAGAGAAGGGGCGGGGGGAATATATAGATATTTTCCTCCTGTAGAGCTCAAATGTAGATTTAAGCTCCTGTCATGAGTGCCAGGAAAAGAGGAATGGAGTGTTAGAGGCTTTCATCAAGTCCACATAACTAGAACTGGGACACCCTCAAAAAGTTGAGAGGTTTGATTCACAAGAGTAGCTAAAACTGCGAACACCTATTGCAAAAGTCTTCAAAGCCCTGGTATCATGAATATTGACCTCAGAATGCCCGAAGAACAGGCTTTCTCATGAGATTTCTGGTTCTGAATTTTCCAGTAAATATCATGAGAACAGTCTCTCTCCTGGTATATTTTGTTTGGGTGGAACCCAGAAATACATACGAGAAATTCTTAGAAGCGCAAAACCATCTGTGGTTTGAGTTTGGGATGAAGGTTTGATAGAGTTATTTCAGGTTTCAGAGTAGCAGCCGTGTTAGTCTGTATCCGCAAAAAGAACAGGAGTACTTGTGGCACCTTAGAGACTAACAAATTTATTAGAGCATAAGCTTTCGTGGGCTACTTCTTCGGAAGAAGTGGGCAGTAGCCCACGAAAGCTTATGCTCTAATAAATTTGTTAGTCTCTAAGGTGCCACAAGTACTCCTGTTCTTTTTGATAGAGTTATATTATCCAAACTGCCCACTCCGACAGATAACCCTTGAGTCAGTGTACCTCATTTGAAAGTTTCTTTATGTAAGCCTCACACTGTAAGGTGGTTTGATCCCTCATCTTTCCAGGAAGCTTCAGGCTCTTCTAATCTGTGTCAGGGGACCACACTGGTACTGGCCCAGTCAAGGATCAAGAGGGTTCGAACTGCAATCTTTGCAAGCACCTCCCTTCGTACACACCATTTGGGCGAATTGCTCCTCAGGCCCAGTTCAGCATCTGGCCCAAGAAAACAGTGTCACCATCTAATTTATTATTTCATCTCTGCAAAGCTTTTTCTAGTGCCTCAGATTATTTTTCCTTGTACATCACTATAAAGATATTTTAGACAGATATGTAACTGAAAAGGTTTTGCCTGGGCTAAAGGTTATTTATAACTGCGCTGCAAAATGTGTTTTAGCATCTCCCTCTTGCTCCCATCATGTTGGGGTTTTCTATTTCTTCGCTATCTTTATCCATCAGAAGAAATATTCATAGATCGATGTTTACTTTCACAGTCTAAATGGGTTTATTATGCTTGTTTGCTATTACAGGTATTGTAAATTGGCCACAACTTGGCAACCTGTTTTTTTTTGTTTTGTTTTTTTAAGGCAGATTCTTTTAGATTTTGTGAATTATGTTCTTTAAGAATATTTTTTCCAGGCAGTGTGAAACCACTCAAAAGCCTAAGTAATTTTACCCCTTTCATGGCAAGCTAAATGAATAGAATTTTTTACAGCATGCCCTGTAATTGTTGCTATTAATGGATTTACTTTGTAGAATGATTGGTGTCATTGATCGTTGCAGTACACAGCTGAGCCCCATTAAACTCTCCACAGCATTAGAACCCTATCACCACACTGTTGGCATTAATGGACCTCCTGGTTGGCAGACTTGGTAGAGAGAGGCCAAGGACCGAACTTCCCTGTTACCCTTAGAAGCGATTCTTGCCGGTGAGGTTACAGGGACATTGACATGGAACAGTGTAAAGGAAACTCGCATGCCTCCTGCTGTGAATAACTATAATAACTATTCTGTGAATAAACGGAAGATTTGTGTTTCCGTGATTGTCGGCATCTTGCTTTTCATAAGGACTTTATTTCTTGGTTTTGTGACCATCACAACACACACACACACACTCACAACACACACACACACGCCAGTCCCACAAAAATTCAATTATAGAAAAATTACCGTTCATTTGTTTTATTCACCTGAAACGTGTGCTAGAGCCGTGGCTCAAATATGTGGTACACCAAGGGCTTGTCTATACTTACGCGCTGGTTCGGCAGCAGGCAATCGAACTTCTGGGTTCGATTTATCGCATCTTGTCTGGACACGATAAATCGAACCCAGAAGTGCTCCCCGTCGACTCCGGTAATCCTGCTCGGCGCGAGGAGTACGTGGAGTCGACGGGGGAGCCTGCCTGCCGCGTCTGGACCACAGTAAGTTCGAACTAAGGTAAGTCGACTTCAGCTACGTTATTCACGTAGCTGAAGTTGCGTACCTTAGTTCGAATTGGGGGGTTAGTGTAGACCAGGCCTAAGTTTCATGATTGTGAGGCAGAACTAAGGACTAGATCCAACTAGCGAGTATGTGCATTTACTTTAATGGAAATTGGATAGGGGCCAAAATTCAGACATCTATGGCCTTTGCTTGGGAACTCTGTGACAGAAGCAGAGATAGAATCACGTTCTTCGGCAGCATTTAACTGTCTTAACCATGAGACTCTCCTTTCTCTTGCTGCAATCCCCTGCCTCATTCACTACGTACTTTCCACCTTTTGCAACAAATGAGGCAGGGGCCTATAGACAGCAGTTTCCTTCCCTAGGAAACCCTGATTCATCCCCAGAACAGTTCCATCTTGTGCATTGAATGAAGCAAAGGTCCCGTGGAAAAAATAGTATGTGGTAATGTAGTTAAACAGAAATTCCATCATCTGGAACGACGTTAACCCCCTCACTCTTCTAAGAAATGACTGAACCATTTTAGCTGAAACTAATAATAATAATTAATTAAGAATATAATAATTAATTAGTTTAATTAATTAATCAGTCAGACACCTGGCATGGAAAACTTCAGCCTGAGCGATTTAAGTTGAGCAAAGTTAAAAGCAACCGAAAGCAGGATCTTGAAATGGCTGCTGTGAAAAATGATAGAGGCGAAAATATTATTCAGACATTGAAAAACTCATTTGGATTTATTTTCTCCTAACCAGTTTCTCATCAGTACCAATTAAAAAGTAAGTCACTCATGTTTAGGCTCAAATCTATCTCCGTCCCAACCGACCCACGACACACAGGGCCCAATAATTCCTTGTTGTAACTCCATTGGCTTCCGTTGAGGTGCACCAGGGCAAACTTGTCGAATACTGTTTGTTATAACAATTAACTGATATTGGAAAATTTGGACTTTGAATCGGAGTTTATGGGAAATCAAATGAACTCAGCATCTTTTAAAGGAGCGTCTCTTGCTATTTTTGCTCTGCTCCTCATTTTCTGTCTCTATTGTCCATTGTAAAGCCCCATGTCACACACATGGGCTTGGGAGGGTTGAGACATTGTAATGTAGCAATAGAGTCAGCTTGTAAATCCCTGCTGTGTCATGCTAAGTGCAGAGTTGTGCATCTCTTTACTCCAGGGGTGAGCAAACTACAGCCTGCGGGCCGCATCCGGCCCTCCAGACATTTTAATCTGGCCCTCGAGCTCCTGCCAGGGAGCAGGGTCCGGAGCTTGCCACGCTCCGCACAGCTCACTGAAGCAGCAGCATGTCCCCCCTCTGGCTCCTATGTGTAGGGGCAGCCAGGAGGCTCCGCACGCTGCCCCCGCCCCAAGCGCCTGTGGACAGGACAGCATGCAGAACCGCCTGGCTGCGCCTCCGCATAGGAGCCGGAGGGGGACATGCTGCTGCTTTTGGGAGTTGCTTGAGGTAAGCGCCGCCCAGAGCCTGCACCCCTAGCCCCCTCCTGCGCCCCAACCCCCTGCCCCAGCCCTGATCTCCCTCCCATCCTCAGAACCTCTCGGTCCCAGCCCAGACCACCCCTGTGCACCCCCAATCCCTCATCCCCAGCCCCACCCCAGAGCCCGCACCCCTAGCTGGAGCCCTCACCACCCCCCACGCCAACCCCCTGCTCCAGCCCAGAGCCCACTCCCACACCCTGAGCTCCTCATTTCTAGCTCCACCCCAGAGCCCGCACCCCCACCCAGAGCCCGCACCCCAACTCCCAATTTTGTGAGCATTCATAGCCCACCATACAATTTCCATACCCAGATGTGGCCCTGAGGCCAAAAAGTTTGCCCATCCCTGCTTTACTCTCTATCACAGAATTTATTGCTCTTTCAGAAGCAGATTATCATGCCTGTTTTCAATTTAGTTTACTCACTGGTATTTAGCACTTCGCTCCTAACTAGTTCTCATGCTGCAAAACATCAGCAGCAACGTGATAAATGCTTGTAAACTAGTGAAAAATAACCTGTCTGGGAGGAAATTGTGCTCTGTGGTTTTAAAAGTACTCTCACTTACAAAGCACTGTGTTTTTTTGGAGTCTGTTAAAGAAGCCTTCTGCAACTCCTTGTATGGAAGCATATTTATAGTAAGGCTCTTTCTGATGAGACTAAAGTGATTTGGTTTTCAGTGTCCACTGACTGTGTTCCATAGCAAAACCCGCACCTACCATGTTTATTAAGAGCTGCATGCAAACAGCTGAAGGCAAGAAGCCATTTGTAGTGCACAACAATAAAAAGGTTTATTTGTCCTACAAACCCAATAACAATGCACCATGTTCTTGAGCGCCATTTACTGGCAGCATATCTATTAACTATTTACTTATATACAGCTTTGTCTCTTCTATGGAAAACTCTTGTAAACTTTATAACACGGGGATTCACTAACTCCTAACAGTGATTTTACAAAGTATTGATGATATACCATTAGCAGAATACCTCTTTTGGAGTCTGTGTCACAGTGCACCAGGGTGTTGAGGAAGGATACCTACCTGGATCACTCACTGTAATGTACTGGTGGGTGGGCCTGGTGCCTTGAAAGAGACTATAGAAATGTCAGCCATTATTATGTCGCCATCATCGTCGTCTTCTTTTGGCTTAAAAAGAGCAATATTAAATGTCCAAGTCTAGGTTGGTAGTCCAATTGATTGCTTCAAGTGATGCGTAAGGGTGGCAGAGATATCACCAGGATGTGATTTTTTTTTGGACATTGAGTAATGAGGAGTTCCATAATTTGAGAGCTGTTTCTACAGTCACAAATAGGTTTGTGTCTCAGTCCCCATTTATGGAGAAGGTAGGCACCTCTGCTCTTTGGATATTGGAAAATCCTTGTTCCTCATTCAGTGAAACTCCTGAAAGATTCTTGTGTTGTGATGAATTTGGGTGGGTGGATGCAGGGGCGACTCTATGTATTTTGCCGCCCCAAGCACGGCAGTCAGGCGGCTTTCGGCGGCGTGCCTGCAGGAGATCCGCCGGTCCCGCGCCTTTGGCGTACCCACCGCCGAATTGCCGCTGAAGCTGCGGGACCGGCGGACCTCCTGCAGGCATGCCGCCAAAGGCAGCCTGACTGCCACCCTCATGGCGACCAGCAGGCCGCCGCCCCGCGGCTTGCCGCCCCAGGCACGCACTTGGCGCGCTGGTGCCTGGAGCCGCCCCTGGGTGGATGAATGCCAGTATGGGAAGCCACGGTTGTAGTGTTGATTTTACTGTGCCTGTAATGATCCACGTGGTGGTGTTGAGAACTGATGTGTCTAGATGCGTGAGCAGTATTCTGTGGTAGAGTAGACAAGGGCCAGTGAAGAGATCTGTAAAGATTTTTTTCATCGGCTCCCAAGGTTGATCTTGCCACTTTCTGAATGAGATTTACACACACCTTTATTTTACCATGAATATTTTTCAAGTGCTGGTGGCATGTAAGGCATTTGCAATTGTCAGTGATGTTAAGCAAAACAAAACTGAAAGAACATAAGGTTGCAAAGTCAAGCACTCAAAAGTTAGGAAATGCCACAATTAAGGCAGCTTGTGCAGCCTTGGCAACAGCCCCTAATTGACAGGAGAAGCTATTGCAGGGAAAGTCCTGCTCAAACCCTGCAGCCCTGGGCTGGAACATGCTCAGTGCAAATGGAATTTGGCAGCTAAATTCTCCAGAGATTCCAGCAAGTCTCTACTGAGCATGTGTGAACTGAGGTTTTACAGAGGCTCATAACTCAGCCAAATGTCGATGAGTTTCACAGAAATAGCAAAAGCGCATTTCTGATACAGAGAACATAAGAGCATAAAAACGTAAGAACTGCCATATTGGGTCAGACCAAAGGTCCATCGAGCCCAGTACCAGTGCTACCAGCTCTGCTTATAGTACACTCATAGGAGATTAACAAATTGTAGTAGCTATGAGAAAACTAAGAGAGAATGGAAACTACTACAGGTGCAAAGTGGTAGATACAAAGACAAAGTTGCTGGAGAAAAGTATAAATTACTCCACGAGATACAGATTAATGTCTGGGATGGGAGGGGATTGAGGAAATAATGTATGGCCTTTTCCTGCTAAAAATATATTATGGTCTTATAAACAGACTGCTTCCTTCTCATTTAAATACACCAAAAGGTGCATACTAATATTATTGGCCTTTTATAGCCTCTCTTCAGAAGCAGTGATATTTTATGTTACTTTTTAAAGAAGTTACACCATAAAGGTCACCAGATTTGGTCAGTGTGTTTTAATTTATACACACTTTAAAGGTTACATGCCTCAGTTCCCTTTCAGTAACACAGTCTGTTTATTTCGTTATAAGGTGTGATTGTGTACAACATAACTAAAAGAGCTTATGAAATACAATGGAATATAATAATAATAATGCCCTGGAAACCTGTTATCAGGAAAACATTTTCTCATAGTTCAGTTTTACTGTAACCAGAGATTTTAGTAGAGGTGAGTTCACAAAGGGCCTGATCCTGAAGTGTGCTGACTACCCATGACGTCCAGGGAAATCACTGGATTTAGAGATATGTAGTAATTTCCCTCCCACCTTTCTAGAGCACCTGCATAGAATATCTAGAGAATGATGATATGCTTAGGGCTAGATTGAGAAGTCCTAACTCATTTTGGTGAGCACCTATTAACATGAGTAGTACTGACATTTGCAGTGTTACTCATGTAGGTACCTGATCACCTATATTAAGATTGCTCGGTCTTGTCTTTAGATTCTTATACAGATTGCATATAAAATGGGCCATCTTATATTGTACTATTTTCACCTCCTGCAACAAAGGAAACAGCTACTTGAAAATCAATGAAGATGAGTTTTCATTGCCCAACAGGGGCACTTAAAAAATTCCCTCATGACAACTGCAGACTGTGAATGAGTCTTTTTTTCAGTTCATGGTGGTTTTGATATTTTCAGGATAGGGCTGGGATCCAGAAGACAGTGTTCTCCATGATGGATAAATCCTCAGAGGTTTCTTTGTTTTTCAAGCGATTATTTGTACCATCCAGAAAGTCTTTTAGTATTACTGGAGTGTTTTCAAATTCCCCTCTCCCTTGGTCATCTTTACCCAGTCCTTTCTGGTTAGAAATTTATTTTGTGTAATGTGCATAAAATATTCCTGCTAGTGTAAAGCAGATGGGATCACTGTAACCTTATTTGCTGGGAAAGAAGGAAGAGAGATGGCTTCTTCTCTGCTTGACATCAAGGTTGCTCTAAGAATTGTTGTCCAGAAAGTGGGTCACCATTTCCTCTTGCACTGAGAGAGAGCACCGTGTCATAAAGCTCTACTGGTAGGCAAGGTGTACCCTAGATGTTTACATCTTGTAGAAGAGCAGGAGTGTGAGGAAGAAGGATGAAGTCCTGGGGTAGAGTCATAGTGCTCTATGCATTACTCCTTTCCTTTGCCGCCCTTATCCCCATCCCTGGCATGCCCCCTATGCCAGGGGCTATATGTGGGAGCAGCACAGAGAGATAGTCATTGTGTAGATGAGCTTGGCTAATGATCACATGCCTTCATGAACAACATCCATTCACTGTAGATCCTTCACCCATTCTCTTATAGAACCCATGATAGACAGAAGGAGCGCTAAAGATGCCTTTGTCCAGCAGTAGGCTGAGAAAAAGCATAGACCCTGGAATCATACAGATTAAAGGTTTCAGAGTAGCAGATTAAAGACAGAAAAGCCCTTCACATTTCTGTGCAAAACTCCCCACCATTTTGTGACTCCACATTTTCTTGACCCTCTAAATAGAGGAATAGCACCAGTTTTTCCTGGGCTCGCTATCCCTTTCCAGCAGCAGAATAAGGACAATGGATTTCAAAAAAGTGGACTTTCACAAACTCAGAGAACTGGTAGGTAAGATCCCATAGAAGAAAATATATGGGAAAAAAGTCGTTCAGGAGAGTTGGCAGTTTCTAAAATAATGAATAGTAAAGGCACAC
Source organism: Trachemys scripta elegans (assembly GCF_013100865.1). Taxonomy (NCBI): domain Eukaryota; kingdom Metazoa; phylum Chordata; order Testudines; family Emydidae; genus Trachemys; species Trachemys scripta. Next base: position 275,616,283 of record NC_048299.1, on the reverse strand, counting down.
CAGCATACTAACCTGATTCAAAGGAGATATAGGAAGAATAGTAAGATGGTTCCATCAGGAGCTGTTTAATTACCTTAAAATTAAAAGGGAATCCTACAAAATGTGGAAACATGGACAAATTACTGAGGATGAGTACAAAAGAATAGCACAAAGATGTAAGGATAAAATCAGAAAGGCTAAGACACAAAATAATTAGACCTAGTTGGGACATAAAAGGCAATAAAAAGAGGTTCTATAAATACATTAAGAGAAAAAGAAAGAGGAAAGAAAATCTAGGCTCTCTGCTTAAAGGGGAAGGAGAGCTTATATCTGATGACATCAAGAAGGCTGAGGTATTTTAATGCCTATTTTGCTTCTGTCTTCACTAAAAAGGTAAATTGTGACCAGGTACTAAACACAATTCAGATTAACAACAAGGGGAAAGAAACATAAGCCAAAAGGGGAAGTAATAGCTTAAAGAATATTCACATAAGTAAGGTTATGTCTACACTGCAAAGCTTTGTCCCCAAAAGTTATGCCATTTTCATTAAAGTGCTTTAAGTAAACCGCTGTTGCATGTCCACACTATGGTCCTTGTATCGGCAGAGTGCATCCAGGCTAGCAGCTCTTGCATTGACATGGAGAGCAGTGCACTGTGGGTAGCTATCCCATTGTTACTTCTGGGGGAATTCTGGGGGAGTTACCCAAGCTAAGCACCGCCCAGCCGGAGCCCGCACCTCTTACCCCCTCCTGCTCTCCTGCCCCAGCCCTGAGCCCCCTCCCTCACCCAAACTCCCTCCCAGAGCCCGGACCCCAAGCCCCCTCCCATACTCTGAACCCCTCATCCCCACCCCTCAGCCCACACCCAAACCCCCTCCCGCACCCCAGCCCCCTGCCCCAGCCCGGTGAAAGTGAGTGAGGATGGGGGAGAGCGAGCGACGGAGGGAGGGGGAATGGAATGAGCAGGGGCGGGGCCTCAGGGAAGGAGCGGGGCAGGGGGTGGGGCAAGGGTGTTTGGGTTTGTGCGATTAGACAGTTGGCAAGCCTACCGCCGACATCAGCCCCCACTTCCCCCCTGGCTCTGCAACACACACACACACACACACACCTTGCCTACTTCCTCTGTGTTCCTAGTCCAGGAGAGAGCAGCGTTCCATGTTAATGATTTGCTCTTTGCTACCAGAGCTCAGCTGTCAGAAACTTCCCACAGCTTTGAAAGGGGAGGGACGCATGTCTACAGAGCAGCTGATTTCAAGACAATAAGCAGAGTGGTCATGGCAGGCACTGTGGGATACTGAGGGAGGCCAGTTATGGCGATATAACGAAACGCTTTGTCACTTTAAGTTTGCTGCAAAAAGCTTTATCCCTCTCATCGAGGTGGTTTTATTTTGTCGCTGAAACTGAAGAGTTTTGTCACCCAAAGTGGCATTGCAGTGTGTACATCTCCACTGTTTCATCACCAAAATCTGCCTTAAGGAATTAGCTGAAGAAATCTTGAAACCATTAGTGATTATCTTTGAAAACTAGTGGAGGCTGGATGAGGTACCAGAGGACTGGAGAAGGGCAGACATAAAATGGGGGGACATAGATGACCTGAGGAACTATAGACCAGTCAGCGTAACTTTGATACCTGTACAGATTCTGGAACAAATTATTAAACAATCACTTTGTAAGCACCTAGAGGACAACAGGATTGTAAGTAATGACAAAGCCATTTTGACGAAGAACAAATCATGCCAAACCAACCCAATTTTCTTCTTTGACAGGTTTACTTGTCTAGTATATAGGGGCAGGGCTGGCTTTAGGAAGTGCAGGGCCCAATTCGAACAGTTTCGACGGGGCCCTGGCAAGAATGACTAAAAAAAACAAAACACCTCCTCACCCCCGCTCCAAGTATCACGGGCAGCAGATTTGTAGAAATTTTGGTGGTGCCCAGAACGCTCAGAGCCCACCCCCACACACACCCCGAACTCTGCCCCCCACCTGCCTAAGACTCTGTGAGGGAGTTTGGGGGGGGGGGGAGGTCTGGGGTGCATGCCCTGGGTTGGGACAGGGGATTGGGGTGTAGGACGGTTGAGAGGTTGGGCTCTGGGATGGAGTCTGGGGTGAAGGCTCTGGGACAGAGTTTGGGTGCAGGAGGGGGTGTGTGGGGAGGGGGAGGGGTGCAGGTTCTGGGACAGAGTTTGGGTGCAGGATGGGGGGTGGGGGTAGAGGGTGGGGGTACAGGCTCTGGGATGGAGTTTGGGTGCTGGGTGCAGGCTCCGGGCTGGGGCACGGGGTGGGGTGCAGGATGGGTGGAGGGGTGCAGGCTCTGGAAAGGAGTGCGGAGGGCTGGGTGCAGGCTCTGGGACAGAGTTTGGGGTCCAGAGAGGGGCTGGGCGGGAGGGGTCTGCCATCACATGTGGCTTCCTTCCTCTGCTGCCCCTCACCATAGCCTCACTGGGGATGGGGGATGGGGCTGCCCCTTGCCCAGTGTTTGCAGGAGTGGTGCCTGGGGGAGGAATCACAGGGTCAAACACTCACCGAAGCTCCAGCAGCTGCTCAGGTGAGTGAGGTCCTCTGCAGATGATCCTGTCTCCCACCGGACCGGAAGCCCCCTCGGCGTCTCCTCCAGGTGGGTGCCGGGGGAGGGGAGGGGAAGGCTGCAAAGCACATGTGTGCCTCCGTCCTCCCCGCTCCCTCTACCGACGTGCAACAGCCTCTACCTCAGTCCTCTGCCAGCCAGCGTCAGCATCTCTCGTTGCCATAGCAGCAGCAGCAGCTGCTTCCGGGGAGAGCAGCACAGCTTTCCTTCCAGCAGGGACGCTGCCCGATCGCCTCGCCCTTGTTACGGCACTGCGCGGGGCCCTCTTAGGCGCGGGGCACAATTCGGGGGAATCGGCCTAAAGCCGGCCCTGTATAGGGGGGAGGCTGTAGATATGCTATATCTTGATTTTAATAAGGCTTTTGACACAATCCCAAATGATATTCTCATAAGCAAACTAGGGAAATGTGGTCTAAATTAAATTAATATAATGTGGGTGCACAACTGGTTGAAAGACGGATACTCAAAGAGTAGTTATCAGTGGTTTGCTGTCCAACTGGGAGGATGTACCTAGTGTGGTCTGTTCTGGGTCCTGTACAATTCAACATTTTCATAAATGGCTTGGATAATGGAGTGCAGAGCATACATATATAATTTGTGGATGACACCAGACTGGGCCAGGTTGCAAGCAATTTGGAGGACGTGATTAGAATTTGAAATAACCTTGACAAATTGGAGAATTGGTCTGAAATTTAAAAAAAAATGAAATTCAATAAAGACAAAGTACTACACTCGGGAAAGAAAAAATTAATTGCACAACTACAAAATGGGAAATAACTGTCTAGGTGGTAGTTCTGGGGGGTTATAGTGGATCGCAAATTGAATATAAGTCAAAAATGAAGTTGCAAAATATGTTACTATCATTCTGTGTTCCATTAATAGGGGTGTCATGTGAAAGACATAGGAGGGCATTGTCCTGCTATACTGGGCACTGGTGAAGCCTCAACTGGAGTACTGGGCACCACACTTCAGGAAAGATGTGAACAAATTGGAGAGAGAATCCAGAGAAGAGCAACAAAAATGATGAAAGGTTTAGACAACCTGACCTAAGAGGAAAGGTTAAGAAAACTGGGCATTTTTAGTCTTGAGAAAAGAAGACTGAGAGGGGACCTGCTAACATTCTTCAAATAAATTAAGGGGTGTTATAAAGACAATGGTAATCAGTTGTCCTCCATTTTCTACTGAAGATAGGACAGACATAATGGGCTTAATCTGCAACTCTGGAGATTTAGGTTGGATATTAGGAAAAACTTTGTAATCATAAGGGTAGTTAAGCTGTGGAAAAGGCTTCCAAGGGAAGTGGTAGCATCTCCGTCACTGGAAGTTTTTAAGAACAGGTTAGGGAAACCTGTCGGGGATGGTCTAGATTTACTTGATCTTGCCTCAGCTCAGACAGCTGGATTAGATGACTTCTCAAGGTCCCTTCCAGCCCTACATTTCTCTGATTCATTCCAAGCAAGCTTTTGAAACTCTTAGCAACAAAGATGTTTTCTTTGCCCTTGCAACTGTGTTTTCTTAATAATTTCCAGGGTGTAACTCACTCCTCTGGGCCCAGTGCCTCAGCAGCTTTGAATGGTTCTAATTGCTTAACTATCTATTGTGGCATAATTAAAAAGCCTTTTAACATTTCACGTCCCTCCCACAGATAAATAGTTTCCAGCCCGTAAGATGTGACCTACAGCTTCTGCTGTGGAACATTAAGGCAAAGGATTCTTTCAGGCTCACAGCAACAGCAACATCCACCTCTCCTGTCACTATAAAGCACTTTCTACTCATGTCCCTAAATAGCCTCACTGACTTCTTCCCTGATGTTTGGTATTCACTGTTTCAATAGTGTGTGTAAAGGGCACTGTCGGGCTTAAAATATGTCCTTACCTGTAACGTTACTAATAAATCCTGAGATTAAAGCAAAAATAACTGCTATAATCAGTAATTTCTTACAGGTTTTTTTTTTTTTTTTGCATTTTTTTCCTCTTGTAATATGATCAAAAGATTTTAGACAGTTTCATCCTGCACATCTTGCATGATACTAGAAACAGCAATTAAAATAGGCTCAAAACACATTGGACCAGGACCACAGCTAGTGCACACAAGCGGATCAATGCTTTTCTACACCAGCCGAAGATCTGGCCCATCTGCTCTCCAGACTAAGCTGGGTGGTGTAGGTAGTTCTGCCTATAATTAAGGTTGCCCAATATTTTCCATGATAAGGTCCTGTTTTTAGCTGCTTAAACTTTGCCAGACAATTCAGGCTGAAATGTTCCATACTAGGCATCTGCCTAAAGAGATTTGTTTGGCTTGGTTGTTGGTTTTCTGTTTGCTGTTTGGTTTAGTTTGTTTAAATTTCAGCTAAAATGATTCAGGCACCTTCAAGAACAAAATTAGGGGGAAATGTGGTGTTTTCCCTTGTTACAAACGCATAGTACTGTTTTGTTGAGAAGCTGTAGTTCCTCTGTGCTTTGGAACAGTGACTTGAAATTTGGCAGTGGGATTGCATTAGTGTCAGGGATGTGCCTTTTGCCATTCCATTGAACAATTGACTGATTTCTAAACCTCCAAAAATTCTAGTTTGCACATGCTCATTGGAGACTTGTTAGATTTTTGGCAGCTAAATTCTCTGAAATTTCCATCCGCATTGAGCATGCTGTATCCCCTTACAGCTTCTACATGCAAACTGGACGGCACATGCCCCAGAGAGCAACTGAGTATGCTCCATCCTGGGGTTGTGGGAGTTGAGCAGCAGGATTTTTCCTGAAATTGGTTCTCCAGGCAGCCAGAGGATGCAGTTGCACCAGGCACAGGCACTGAAAGTGGGAAGACTTGTCTGTCCTATGCTCTCAATGCTTCCTCTGCTGGCACTCAGGCAGGTTGGAGGAGAATGAGGAAGGCGCCTGACTGGAATTAGGGTTGCCAACTGTCTATTCACACAAACCCAAACACCCTTGCCCCGCTCCCTGCCCTGCTCCTTCCCGAGGCCCCGCCCCTTCCCCACCCCTTCTCTGAGGCCCCGCCCTGCTCACTCCATCCGCCCTCCCTCCATCGCTCACTCTCCCCCACCCTCACTCACTTTCACCAGGCTGGGGCAGGGGGTTGGGTTGCGGGAGGGGGTGCCGGCTCTGGGCTGAGCCTGGGGCGGGGGTTGGGGTGCAGGAGGGGGTGCGGGATGCAGGCTGTGGGAGGGAGTTTGGGTGCTGGAGGGGGCTCAGGGCTGGGGCACAGGGTTGGGGTGTGGGAGGGGTTGTGGGCTCTGGCCAGGCAGCGCTTACCTTGGGCGGCTCCCGGTCGGTGGCACAGTGGGGCTAAGGCAGGCTCCCTGCCTGCCCTGGCCCCACGCCACTCCCAGAAGTGGCCAGCACGTCCCTGAGGCCCCTGGGGCAGGGCAGGGGTCTCCATGCGCTGCCCGCACCCCAAGCTCCTACTCCACAGCTCCCATTGGCCAGGAACTGTGGCCAATAGGCATTGCAAGGGTGGAGCCTGCCCTGGCCCCGCTGTGCCACCGACCAGGAGCCGCCTGAGGTATGCGGGGTCAGGGGGCTGTGTGCACTGCTCCTTTGCACGTCACTCCCGGAAGCAGCCAGCATGTCCCTGTGCCCTTTTGGGGATGATGGGGGTTCCATGCGCTGCCCCTGCCTGCAGGCATTGCCCCCACAGCTCCCATTGGCTGCAGTTCCCGGCTAATATGAGCTGCGGAGTCAGTGTTGAGGGCGCAGGCAGCGCGTGGAGACCCCTGCCCCCCACAGGGGCAGCAGAACGTACCAGCTGCTTCCGGGAGCAGCGCGGGGCCAGGGCAGGCAGGGAGCCTACATTAGCCCTGCTGCATCACCGGATATTTAGCGCCTAAAATCTCCCAGTTTGGCTTCAGTAGCCTCCGGGAGACAGAGCCAGATTCTGGGAGTCTCCCGGCAAAATCAGGAGGGTTGGCATCCCTAGCTGGGATGTTGGGGTAGAGGTGGAGAGGGGGTTGCAGGAACCCTAGAGTGGGAAGGATTAAGGGATGCGGAGGAGGTAGGGCAGGAGGCAGAATTACCACTGGCCAATATTTGACCAGCCTGGCAATTTTTTTATGGATTTGCCCGATGCCAGAAAAATAATTTAATCTTCCGGGTTTTTTTTTACGTGTGTCTAAAGATTTACATTATTATCACAGTACATGGGGATATCTAATGCTAAAAATCAGAGGGGTAGCCATGTTAGTCTGGATCTGACATGCATCTGACAAAGTGAGTATTCACCCATGGAAGCTTATGCTCCAATACGTCTGTTAGTCTATAAGGTGCCACAAGACTCTTTGTCGCTAATGTTAAAAGTTTCTATGTCCAGCTAAAGATGCTGCAGTGTTCCCACTTCCGCAGTTTAAGTGATGATAGATCAAAACTGTTGAAAATACAAGCAGCTGTCTGCCCACCAACACGCGAGCGGACCGCACAGGTGTGTGAGAGAGAGTTTGAGTCTCTATAAGTGGCTGTTGAAAGGGGGGTTGCGGAGTTACATTGTGGTTGGAGGTTGGGGTTGCAGCAGGCTTGCCTGCAGGAGGGTGGTGGTGCTGGGTTGTTGGGGTTTTTTTGCATTTCAAAGGTGTAACCTTAGCTGGGATGCAGGGAGTGAAGCTGATTGGAGCAGTACTTTGAACATATAAAGGGTTATAAAAACACTAAATTCACTGAAAAATCAGGCCCTCGGTGTCTCAAATTGGGCTCCTCAAATTAGTGGCCGCTTTTGAAAATGTTGGCATCAATCTGTGGCTCAGTTAAGCCTCATCTGTTAAGTGGAGATAGCTTCAACCTCTCACCTCACCAGGGTGTTGTGGTGATTAATTAATTAATGTTTGTGACACACTCGATTACTATAGTGAGAAACGCTCATGAGGAAATGAATAATTTTGTGTTCAGTGCAGGGTTTGGATGGTGTGAGGTAAACCAGGCCACCTATTGAATGTGAAGGAAAAAAATATTGAATAAGTATCCGCTTAGTGAATGGGGTGGGGGTTGTGTGGGGGAAAAAAATATGGATCATGTAATGCATACGCACGAGGGGATGAAGTATGGTAACATAGGCAACCTGAATTCTGGTATTTCCTAACTATTAAGTGATTTGCAAGCATAACTTTTTTCTGACGTAGGTTTTTTCTTTTTTGTAGATGTAATAAATAATGTGCTCACGAGCTAGCACAATACTACACTGTTTATATTGCAAATGTTGTAGGGATTAGAAATTGGGGCTATACCAGGAACCATGGGGTCTGGGTTCTGATAGACCCAGTGCAAGATCTTTTAGGATGGTCAAGGGAGAAGGAATGGAGCAAAGGATAATGGAGTAAATAGGGGATTCTCAAGCGGAGTTTTAAATAGGGTAAATAGGAGATTTTGCTCTGAAGAAGAGTAAAAGTCACATTCAGATTATGTGTCAAGAAAAAAGAGATGCGGGAAATTGTATATCCTTTGGGTTGGGATTGAACATTAGATTCTATGTGTATAATCCTGGCCCCACTGATGTCATATGGGAGGTTAGGTCCATCAATAGCTATTAGCCTAGATGGGCAGGGCTGGTGTCCCTAGCCTCTGTTTGCCAGAGGCTGGGACTGGGTGACAGGAGATGGATCACTTAGGGATTGCCTGTTCTGTTCATTCCCTCTGGGGCATCTGGCACTGGCCACTGTCGGAAGACAAGATACTGGGCTAGATGGACCTTTGGTCTGACCCAGTCTGGCGTTCTTATGTTCTTTTGCCATTGACTTCATTGTGGACAAGATTTCATCACAGGTCTTCAATCATGAAGACTATGCCTCAGTCCCTTGGTGGGGCTGGACAGCCTGAATAAGACTGAATGTCATTTCCTTTGGCTACCTGCATTATGGGTTAAAGAGACACCTTGCAAAAGAAGGAATTGGCTTGAAAAAGTAATTGCGGCTTTCATTTCTGCGTTGCATTTACTGAGAGGTGAACTGCTGATGTTCCCAAGTAGCTGAGTGCTTTGTGGTGTAAGACCTCTGGAGAGCCTGCCATTCCTCCGTTACCAATCGAGGTCAATGGCATTGGCTGCTTTACAGCAGAATCAATAACAAAAATACAAAGGTTTTTCTTCACAAATGGGCTTTTTTGTGTCCTTTCCATTACAGCCTCCAGATAGTGAGAGAGGCGGTTAGGAAACTGGCATTCAGTAAGCTTCTAAGTTAGCCAGTGCCATGCTGATATTGTAAGGAGAAAAGGGAACTCCTTTGTTAGCCTAATGGAGAAGGTACAAGGTCCTCACTTAAATCATTGCTGATTGGCCTTAATAGCACTGACCTCAGCTGTTTCCATAGACAGTTTCTCACTCAAACCACTCCAGCCTCTGATGTCACATGCTGAACTGGTTCAGCTCTGATCCAGTCTGAGAAATCCTCCATGGAAAGCACAGATGCTGCAGGAACTGGAGTTGGCGGGTTACCAAGTAATATTCTTCCCTGTGAATAGGTGTTGAACAAAAGACCATCACATGCGATAGAGAGCAATGTGCTGAGAGAGGTGCCATCTTTGGGATGTAAAACTGGCGTGCTGATGTATCCTTGGTGACCAAAAATTTATGATGCTTTTTTAAAGAGCAGCAGATTTAGTTCTAGTGCCATAGCCATATTCTAGCCTGAGTACTTATATTCTGCTTGCCAATATAAGTTCATTTGGGTATGATATTCTTCACTTCCTTTCCTGAACTATTGTGAAATGTTCCTGTTCCTATTGAACCCAGAGGTGGTTGCATTTTGGGGCATGTGAAGGGATTCCAGTATATGGCTTTACAATTGTGAAATTCCTGTGGATGCTTCTGGATAAAAAGTGGTATATGAATGCAACATATGCATATAGTATATTATTTATCCCTACTCAGGTATTCTATGGCATGCTAAGTTTTTTGAATGGAGACTGAAATACAGATGAAAAGTGCAAATTGTCTTTGCAATGGAATGAACTTTTGCCTTAATGAAAAATGAAAGAACGAGATGAGGAATTAAGAGGAAAAGGCTGTAACACCTAAAACAGATTATAGAAGCATGTAGGAGTGACATGCTAAATCCATAAAGTGGTGATATAAAGAGAACAGGAGCCATTATTGTAATTTGTCAACCAGGATAGAACTTATAAAATGTTAAGTTAAATATTAGGATAAATTTTAAGGCCTTGCTCCTCCATTGCCTTACACTTTTATGTAGCCATCTCATATGGTCATGTTTTTCACTCAGATTGCACCAGTGAAAATTGGTAAATTCGGCTCTGCAAACTCCACAAACAGTTGAACAGTGAAACAGCCAATCTGAAATTGCCATTGAAGCTGATATTTAAGGCCTTTGAAGCTCACTGTTAGTACTGTTTAAGAATAATGAAGTCAATCCTGCTCTAAGCTAAATGGCCCACTAGCATTCCCTACTGATGCAAAAGAGGCTTTGATTTTTAGAACCGGACAAGAATTAGTCATTTCAAGATAGTCTTTGTGATTTTAAGCAGAGGCAATGCTCCCTTTTTGACTTGAAATTACTTAAGGCTAAAGGTAAACAAAAGGATGCAGCAGACCTTTTATCTCACGTGTGCCGCTCTTCAGAATGTATTTGATTAAGTCCCCCCTTGGAAGTGAAGCTTCAGTCATTGAAAAGGGGAAATGGACTTTAATAGGTGGAAAAATTAGTTAAAATTATAGTGGATGATGACGGGAAGAACCAGGGCCCACTGGCATTCTCCTCATTATGATCACGGCAAATTGACTGACACACATATGCCGACATGATCATAATATTCAAACCGGACTGGGAATGGCTGAGCCATTACAAACATTGACTCTATCTCCCCTGGTAAGTATTCTCACACTTATTATCAAACTGTCTGTACTGGGCTAGCTTGATTATCACTTCAAAAGTTTTTTTTCTCTTAATTAATTGGCCTCTCAGAGTTGGTAAGACAACTCCCACCTGTTTATGCTCTCTGTATGTGTGTATATATAGCTCCTCAATATATGTTCCATTCTATATGCATCCGAAGAAGTGGGCTGTAGTCCACAAAAGCTTATGCTCTAATAAATTTGTTAGTCTCTAAGGTGCCACAAGTACTCCTGTTCTTCTTTTTTCTAAATAATTGGAGAACCACTGATCTAGTTTTAAATGATAGCAAATGCAATGTAATTCAGGTATGTATGGTGCAATGATGCCATGAGCAAAGAACTTAGGGGAATTTGTGCTGACTAGGAAGGTGTTTACAGCACTGACCAGGAAAGAAAGTAGATGACAGTACACAAATTAGCTAGCTCCTTTATCCCAAAGTGCAGCAGTAGCTGAAAGAAAGGATTGTAGATATATGTAGTTGCTTGATTATGCCTAGTTGTTATTATCTGGGCTGGTGAGCACAGGGCTGGAGGAAAGTGCTCACTCTCTCTGGCTGGTTCTCAGAGTGAGCGGCGTTATACTATGTGAGCTATGTCGGGGAACTCATTTAATGTGGTTTTATATAGTGCATCCAAGAAAGAGCTTTGATTAAAGTGAACCTATGATTCCAATGGCTTTATGGAAGTTCCATTATTCTATCCAGTTAAACAGGGAATGAGGAATTACCTCATGAGAGAGAGGTTATAAATAGATTTTAATATGGAGATATATCTATCTCATAGAACTGGAAGGGACCTTGAAAGGTCATTGAGTCCAGTCCCCTGCCTTCACAGCAGGACCAACTACTGTCCCTGACATATTCCCCCCCCCCCGATCCCTAAATGGCCCCTTCAAGGATTAAACTCACAACCCCGGGTTTAGCAGGCTAATGTGCAAACCACTGAGCTATCCCTCCCCCAAAGATAAAGGTGATATTACAGCTGTGGAAGATACCAGGTAAATCTAAAAACATAAGAATGGCCACCCTGGGTTAGACCAATGGTCCATCTAGCCCAGTGGCCTGTTTTCTGACACTGTTCAGTACCAGATGCTTCAGAGGGAATGAATAGAAAAGGGCAATTTATCTAGTGATCCATCCCCTGTCATCGAGTCCCAGTTTCTAGCAGTCAGAGGTTTAGGGACACCCAGAGCATGGGGTTGCATCCCTGACCATTTTGTCCAGTGGCCATTGATAGATTATCCTCCATGAACATATCTACTTCTTTTCTAAACCTAGTTATGCTTTTGGCCTTCACAACATCCCCTGGCAATGAGTTCCACGGGTTGACTGTGCATTGTGTGAAGAAGTACTTCCTTCTGGTTTTTTTAAACCTGCTGCCTATTAATTTCATTGGGTGACCCTGGTTCTTTTGTTAGGTGAAGGGGTAAAAACATTTCTATATTGACTTTTTCACACCATTCATGATTCTACAGAGCTCTAACATATCCTCCCTTAGTCGTCTCTTTTGTAAGATGAACAGTGCCAATCTTTTTAATCTCTCCTCATAAGGAAGCTGTTTCATACCCCTAATCATTTTGTTGACCTTCTCTGTACTTTTTCCAATTCTAATATATCTTTTTTTGAGATGTGATGACCAGAACTATACGCAGTATTCAAGGTGTGGGCATTCTATGAATTTATATAGTGACTTTATGGTATTTTTTGGCTTATTATCTATCCCTTTCCTAATGGTTTCTAACATTCTGTTAGGTTTTTTTTGACTGCTGCTGCACATTGAGCGGATGTTTTCAGAGAACTATCCACAATGACTCCAAGATCTCCTTTTTGAGTGGTGACAGCTAATTTAGACCCCATCATTTTGTATGTATAGTTGGGATTATGTTTTGTAATGTGCATTACTTTGCATCGATCAACACTGAATTGCATCTGCAATTTTCTTGCCCGGTTACCTCATTTACTTTTGCTTTAGACAGAAGTGGACGTCAAGGTTACAACTTCCAGGAGCAAATATCTGGCTCTTGACCTTAATCTGAATGGAAATCAGAATGCTTGGATGCTGAAAGCATCTTTGCCGGCCTAAGAAGTGACCTGTATTTTTGCATGGCTGGGATTATTACAAATTTGTGCCGAGACAGCCTCTTATCCTGGCAGTAGGAAGGTAGTCTTGACCCCTTTCGCCAACCACCCAGCACTGCCCAAATCCCTCAATGAAAGTGATGGCAATAAGTGAGTGTCAGCAGGTAATGGCCTGAGTGGGAAGAGCAGTGGGTGAGGAATATGGCTGCGAGTTTCAAGGGAGCATTTTCCCTGAGAAGGGTGCACAGAAGGGTGGATCTGCACTGAGGAGAAGGCATGTCTTCTGTAACCTAGCATCCTGCGTGTGACTCAGCCAGTCCTGGATGTGGAGATCAACGTGCAGCGAGATTTCTTCACAGACTTTCTCTGCATCGTTCAATGAACACATATATGTATTTATTTCTGTTTCCTTTTTCTCTCTTAGCAACGAGCCAGGAAGATGAAGTGTTGCCTTCTCTCTGTCGGAATGGCCGTTCTGCTGGTTGTTGTCGTAATTATTGCAGTCTCCGTCAAACACTGATCCCGCTGAGATTCTACAGGTGGGAGTTTGTATCTGACTCTTTATCATGTCATATGGATGAAGGATGGGATAAGTGGATGGCTCAGGGATGTGGTGATGACTAGAGTGGTGTATCTCTAATTTGTTGGTTCATATCCAGCCTTCAGAAGTTAGATGTGACAATCGTTACCCTCTAAAGGATGCTGGGGGGGCTAGGTGAAATGTGTGAGTGGTCAGAGTCCAATTGTCGGTAGACATGTGGAAACTTGTACTGCTATTTTCTATTCTGCACCCATGCTTTGAAGAAATTGAGGCACTCAGACTCCAGTGCAGTCTTCCTGGCATCTTTCCCTAACTTTCTATGCATGCTGAAGCCTGTTCGGTGTCTGGGCCAAGCTGAGATCGGCCCTTGGTGGGCTTGCAGAAATCTCCCCCTCACTTGTGCAGCCCGTGTGAGGAATGCCACAGCCATGCCTCCTGCCTCCTTCCGTGTCAGGGGAAGAATCTGCACCATGGATAGACCCTGCACAGTGTGTACACCTTAAGAGACACATCACTTCCTGAGGCATCCACCCTCCCTCCCCCACTCTTCCTGGTTCAGCTGGCTCTGCATTCCCCTCCAAACAGGGCTCTGTCTAAATTGCACAATTTATCTCTGGCTTTTTTTTTATTTCTTATTTCTCTCTCTCACATATAAACAAACGGCACAGGCCAGCTTTTGATCAGGTATGCCAGCGTAAATCTGGCAGAACTCCAGTGACCCGAATGGTGTTAGTCTGGATTTGCACTTGTATGTCTGAGAACAAAATCCAATCCCATGGGCTACTTTATGTGAGTATGTAGTGATGTTAGGGGTGTACAAAATCAAACATCCTCAACTCCTGGAAATCACAAATCTTATCAACCCGTGGCTAAACCCGGAAGCATTTAAGGACTACGAGGGCATGTCTACACTGCAAAGAAAAACCTGCGGCTGGCATGTGCCGGTGGGGTTTGGGCCGCGTTGCTGTTACATTGCTGTGTAGACATCCGGGTTTGGCCTGGAGTCCAGTCTCTAGGACCCTGCGAGGTGGGAGGGGCCCAAAGCTCTCAGCTGGCACGGGCCAGTCGTGGGTTTTTCTTTGCTGTAGAGATGTACCCTGAGTAACACTTTATTTTGAATCTGTTAGAGTGGTGCAGTCACAGAGCCAGAATAACCTAATGATAATGAAAAGCCCAGCAGGAAAATGAGAGTTAATCTTCTTTTCAGAATTTCATGTGTTTGGGGAGGGGATCCTAATGACTCAGTACAGGCCTCGGAAAAACTGAATACTCAATTTTCCCGTCATCCTTCAGTGGTCGAACAACTAACGACCTAGTACATAAAACACCAGATCCTCAACAGTGGCACCAATAAAAACATAAAAACTGGACTGGATTGTATTGGATTCAGCCTGGACATGTCCTCTTGACAGAACAAGGAGTAATGGTCTCAAGTTGCAGTGGGGGAGGTTTAGGTTGGATATTAGGAAAAACTTTTTCACTAGGAGGGTGGTGAAGCACTGGAATGGGTTACCTAGGGAGGTGGTGAAATCTCCTTCCTTAGAGGTTTTTAAGGTCAGGCTTGACAAAGCCCTGGCTGGGATAATTTAGTTGGGGATTGGTCCTGCTTTGAGCAGGGGGTGAGACTAGATGACCTCCTGAGGTCCCTTCCAACCCTGATATTCTATGATTCTGTGATTCTCTTATTTCATCTCACCTGAGACACGCACCAACATGGTAACGTAATGACATCTTACCTTTATATGCCACTTGTCATGCAGAAGGATCCCAAAATGCTGTACAAACTACTCATTTATATACAGGTATCACTTTACCCACCTCTAGGGAGAAATGCATCAGCTGTCTTTTTCCATGCCCAGCAGCTCTGCACAACAATTCAAGGCAAAAACTGAAGTATCTAATTGAGAGACAGAAAATAAATACTCCAATTTCAAGGAGGCGAGGACACTGAACCTAACATCCCTAGACTTATAGAATGTGCTGTGAGATCTATAATGAGGACAACTAGTTAGGACTCCAGTTTTACATTTCATCAAGGAGAGGCTACAGCATTGGGCTCCTGAGTTTTTGCTGGACCATGGCTTTATTGCTGGTCAGTGGGAAAGTAACTGCCTGCTAAATCACTTTTGATTTTTCTCCCATCCTGGTACTGATCAGGCCAAATATCCCTAGCCTTCAAGTTCACATCCCAGGATGAAATACCTTAATGTCACTACACAGAGAGTCCCCAGACCCAGCTGATCATATTTTGGACCTAGCTAATGATTAATTTGTAATAGATTTTTTTTAATTAATGATTTCAGCAATCCTGATACCCCAAAAATAAAGAAAGGTCCTTATTACAAGGAAAAAGGAGGTTGTTCTTTCACAAATCAGATGTGAAGCAGGTACAGCAAATCCATTCCTTCCATAGGATTCATCGTTTGTTACTTGAAAAATAAACAAGAGAGTGGCTCTTCTTGTGAATTTCCTAAGTAACAGTGGTGCCATCGATTCTTCAGCTCAGTGCGCTCAGAGGGACCAGCTGTTCTTATGAAATCTCCAAGCCCTATCCTAAGTATGTCACTTCATCCCCTGAGGCATTCTTGACTGAGGATGGAGAGAAAAGCATCCATTGCATCCAGTGAGGTTATGGAGAAACTCCTGGAGATGTCTGTATGTTTTTTTGTTTCCACCTCGGGGATTATGAAGTAACAGGGCATTTTGGAGTCAAATTGCTCATCATGTAACCATGTTGCAGCTGCTCTCTTAGCCAGTCTGGTATAAGTCACTGAACATCTTAAAGGGATAGTATCCTGCTGACAGTCCTAGAAATCTCCCTACGTTAACAATGCCGTTGCTTAATAATTGTTAGAATTCCTGATCCTGGAAGCATATCTCCATTGGGTCTCTCGTCCTTACTTATACACAAAGTGTTTCCACCTTTGGACTCAGACCCAGAGTCTAGGATACTTCATGGGCAAGCGGGTGCAGAAAACCAAAAGAACAGAGAGAAAAGCTACTAAAATGATTTGAGGGCTTGGAACAAATGCCTTACAGTAAGGGCTAAAAAGCTCAGTCTGTGTAGTTTATCACAAAGAAGATCAAGAGATGATTTGATTATGGCATATCCCTTCATGGGGAGAAAACACTGGGCACTGAAAAGGCTCTTTAACAGAGAAAGGCATAACAAGAACTGATGGCTGGAGCTGAAGCCAGGCAAATTCCAATTAGAAATAAGGCACACAGTTTTAACAATGACAGTGATTAATCATTGGAACAAACTACCGAGGGACATGGTGGATTCTCCATCTCTGGATGTCATCAAACACAAGTTGTTGGGTCAGTGCATGGGTAACTGGGTGAAATTCTATGAACTGTGATAGACATTAAACCAGACTAGGTCCCTTTAGCCTTAATCTATAAACTTAAGAGGATTTGGATAGAGGTAATTGTATAAAAGAGCCCTTCACTTCTCAGTTGCTCATTCATATTCAACTTCAGTCAGTCAAGACTTCAGTGTTGTTGCCATCTGATGGCAGCTTGGTGGCCTATGTGAAATCAGTCCTCCAAGTGCCCTACATCCGTATCTCTTATCATGGCAACTGTTACCCTCATTAGCAGTCTCAGTCAACTCTCTATTTCTTGGTCTAGTCTGTTCCTCTCTGTGCTTGGGAGCCTTGCTACGTAGTTCAGATTCAGATCTCAACTTTCCCAAAGTTTAAGGGGTGGTAAGATCTAAAGATTCAGGCGCTTCTGTACTTTTAACTAATTGAGACACCGCCTTAAGGGAACCGTTCAGTGAAATACCTAGTGCAGTTTCTAATTCCTTTCCCTCCAGTCTGGGGGCCCAATTCTACATAGAAGGAGAGAATCAGGCCCATAGGGGTTAACCATTCCCTGAACAGATGGTGCACTCTCTTACTCACTCTCTCTCAGCTTAAAATGAAATAACCATCAGATCAAGCTGGAGAAATTGCTTTGACTTGGTTTTCTTTTTTTCCTTTGCAGTCACAGTTAGCCATGTCCAGTCCATTTAATTGGTGCATTCTGTGACAAAGTGCTTTATCTCGCCACTCCAAGAGGACATACACTCTAGCAGCTTGTTTGATACGTGTTTTGTTTTGTTTTTTCCTCATGCTTTCAGGTCTTGGCTATTTTCTTTAGTGCCTTGTTGTACTCTGTTATGCCCCTCTGTGCTCTACACCTGGTCTCCTGACTGCAGTGGGAATAATAAAATCCACAGTTTTAGTTCACAGCCACTGGGTCTGATCTGAGGACCATAGGAATGCCTCTATCAAGGGCTTCATGCTGTATAGCCTAAGCCACTCCTCATCTCAGAGCCTGATTACTAAGCGTTGGACCCAACACACCAGGAGAGATTTCTAGACTACTCAATTTTGCTAAATCAGCCTCAGAGAGCCCTACTTGGTGTCATTAATACTGAACTTTTCCGGTACACTGGAGGACTTTCAGAGACAATATACAGTACCCTGTGGAGCTGAGGGAAAGGGATTTCAGGGCAGGAGACATCAGTAAAACACCAGTGAATGTAATTGGAGACTCTTTCTATGGGGATTATATATACTGTTGAGGACACAGATGGCAAAACTGACAGCTGGCATTGGTGTTCTGTTAGCTCCCAGAACATGGCGCTTACAATGCCCTCTCTTCACCAGACTGGCCACCCTCGTGACAGAAATTCTGTGGCACGTTCCGTGTGTTTCTTGCACTGTGCCATCACGTTGCGGCCGCAACAGCAATTCCTGCCCAAGAGGCAGTGTGGGATGTAGCAATACATCGACCTAATGAACATTGAAATAAGGGCAAAACACGGATAGCTTTGTTCCATGGAATTGCTTTTTGCTTTTTAAATTGATACCATGGGGGCAGCTTTACTTATTGGCTCTGCTTTTACCAGTGCACTGTACATTTCTTAGTGGTCATGAGAGAGGCCCAATTTGCAGTCCTGTATCAGTCTCAAGAGTCACAGAGGACGTTGTCATATTTGCTAGCTGCCAGTCACAGGACTGAATTAATCCACCCTGTTCTCTGAGCTGCCTGTGTCATTTCTTCAGGAAGTTACAAAGGAGCCAACAGTCAATAACTTTGCAAAAGCTCTTTTGTTCTGGAAGTGATTCTCCTTTTTTTCATCAGGGTATATTCGATATTTATAGTCTCTTGATCTATAATTAATGTTTCAGATCCTGAAGTCCTTACTCAGTTTTTACTCTGGCAAGATTATTGGGCCAGATTCTTACACTGGTTTATATGAGATCAGAATCTGGCTGTCAGTTTCAGAAGGAGTATTGATGGAGTTTTCTGAAGACTTCATCTGATCTTGCTGCTTGTTGCCTATGCTCCTCTGTTTGTGACTTCACAAGTATTTCCATGGCCCCAATTGCAATGTCACAAACAGAAGCATCTGACTACAGCTGGGCAAAGGTTTTTCACTTTTTTTTTCTGAAATATGCTTTTGCGGGGAAACAAAAATTTGAAATAGTCAGAACATTTCATTTTGACTTTTTGATTCAAAACAGCGTTTCAATTTTAAATCAGGCCAGTTTTTTTAAAAAAGGGTGGAAAAATATCCTAAACAGCCAAAATCAAAATTAAAAAAAGTTTTTTTTGAATCAACTGAAATGTTTTGGTCAACTCAGTATGAATCAAAAGTTTAAAAAAATTGTTTTGGTTCAATTCAAAATATTTAGGTCGATTTGAAAGTATTTTTTTTTCAAGTTTTCTGATTCAACCAAAAAACTTGAAAAAATGTGGTTTTGGTTCAAATCAAACTGGATTTTATTTTGATTTTTTCAGTTTGGCCCCAAAGCAAAAAATCTGTTATTTGCTGATCTCTACCTATGACTTCAAGGGCAGGACACCTTGAGCAAATTAAATCTTAAGAAACAAGATCCTACTTCATGCAAAATTCCTTTTAAAGTAATGTACAAGGGAGGAAAAATACAAAGACCCCATCATATGTAGGCAGACTTATTCCTAAATAAATTTTGCCATAATTCACAAGTCATTTCTTCCTCTTAAAGGGCTTAATCTTCAAACTGCTGAATGCTTGAACTGAACATCAGAGGGGTAGCCATGTTAGTCTGTATCCACAAAAACAATGAGGAGTCCAGTGGCACCTTAAAGACTAACAGATTTATTTGGTCATAAGCTTTCATGGGTAAAAAACCCACTTCAGACAGATCTAACTGAAGTGGGTTTTTTACCCATGAAAGCTTGTGACCAAATAAATCTGTTAGCCTTTAAGGTGCCACCAGACTCCTCATTGTTGCTTGAACTGAAATCAGTTGTAGGCATTCGTCACCTTTCATAGTCCAATCCGAATCTTGCGTGGCATCTCTTTTACAATCTGTAGCATAATTCAACATTTCCCCAAGGGCTTCTAGTGCATGTTTAATCTGAGAATCTCAAAGTGACTTGTGAACATTAATTTAAACTTGGCAACACCTCTAAGCATTTGCCATTACAGCCCATCTCTAAGCATCCAGTGAAATACCCTGATTTTCAGAGGTGCTAAGAATTCAGTTTACATTGATAGCAGTAGGACTCACAGGTCCTTGGCCTTTAGGATCATGAGGTTTTTGTATCCCTTACATATATTTTTGTTATGATACTTCCAGATGTTCTTGATATCCATATAAATACGATTCCTTTTTGAATCTTGTTACATTCATGGCCTCAGTGACTTCTTGAAACAATGAGTTCCACAGTTTATTCAGACATTGTGTGAGAAAGTATTTCCTTTTATCAGTTTTGAATTTGCCACCTTTGAATTTAATGAAATGTCACTTTGTTCTTGTATTATTGAAGTAATGTCCCCCGCCCTCCCCTCCGTTGTGCTTAAATTATCTCTCTACCTGCTTTTTCTGTCTTGGGTTGTCCAAGAACCACGGAAATCCTTGAGTGCTGGAGGTGAAGTGGGATGGAAGCAGATGCAGCAGACAGGGTCTAGTCATTGTGATTCACTGATTCTTCTACTCATTGGTTTAAGTGGGTTTGGGAATTTGGTGGAGCCCCGGATTTTTTGATATCACAGTGATAGCATCCCCTTGCCTGGAGAAAGGGAGAATTCTGATTGCCTCCTGAGAGGGGAAGGACATGGGCATAGCTCTTGTGTCCACATTCAGTCTCAGTGTCTAAAACAGAGGATGCTGGCTCTGTGTGTGGGTGTGGAGAGAAGGTGGAGAAGGCAG
This sequence comes from Trachemys scripta elegans, assembly GCF_013100865.1. Lineage (NCBI taxonomy): Eukaryota > Metazoa > Chordata > Testudines > Emydidae > Trachemys > Trachemys scripta. Next base: position 275,596,066 of record NC_048299.1, on the reverse strand, counting down.
CAGGTAGGCAGGGTTGTGTTATTCTACCTGAATCCTTTCCTGCATGAATATTGTCTCCCAAAACAATGAACTTGTGAATGTCATACTCCTGTCAGGCTCAATCGGCTCCCTGGGGAAATCTTTGAGGTCTTGAGGCTTTTGTGTGTGGAACACAGAGGAGAGGAGGAAGAGGATGCTGACTTAAAAGATCTAAGGGGAAATATTAGCAAAATCTTTGTTTTCCCTTGTTATATTATTAAAGATATTTTTCTGAATAACCTTGAAATACAATTTTAAAAGTGTAGCCTTTAATGCTAGACCTTTGGGGATGTATTTCCCATTGCTACAGCAAGGCGAGTGGGGTTATTACATAATTGTGTCTACAAACTCAGCTGCAGAGAATATATAAGTATCTGGTTATTTTCCCTCTGTGGACAAGGTTGCTAGTGCATTAACAGAAGCCCTGAAGAGGCTGGAATGCCCAGCTGCTCTGTCTAGTGATCCACATAAGAATTAAATAAATGTCTGTTAGGATAGGGGAAAATAACCTGTTGGGCTTTTTCTGGACCAGAATCTAATTAAAGGATGTAGCAGGATTTCTCTGGAAACAATTGGTGACAGGAGAATTATTTTGTCATTGCTGATAGAGAAACAGGTAAAGAATATCTTAGAAACACCACTCCAGGGTTTGTAGTGAGTCGTGAACAATTACATGTTTTGAGGGTGGGGACCATGTTTTGGATTCCACAATGTACTGAAAATACACCACGGCAGCCATGTATACTGTCAGTTGTGTGTCTCGAGGTTCACCAGCAATTGTGGAGATGGATGGTTTTGTGCGCACTCCCCTATTTCCTGTCCATCCACCTCTTGCTAAACTAGTTCGCTCAGTCTCTTACAAATGGGATCTCTCCAGAGGTCAGGAGTGTCCCATAAACCAGATTGTCTCAGAGCATGAACCAAACCTAGATAAAGAGATGTATGCTCCTCCTTCTCATCTCCAGCTGCACTTGCAGGCCTCTGGGATCCTTATTGCCGAAAAGAGCCTCAACTCGTAGAAGAAGTTAGAGAGTTGGCATTATGTGACAAGTTGTCTCTCCATGTTCCACCAGCAAGTGCTCTGTGCACTAATTCCCATGTTTCTTCCTCTGAAGCGTTGTGGGAATGTTCTCAAAAGAAGTCTAGGGCCATGAATCACGTTAGTAAAAGGTAGGACTAATTCCCGGTGTGGGCTGAGCCGTTTAGAGATAATGGAAGAGGGGCACTAGAAATGGCTGTCCTGCTTACGGCTGCAGTCCAATTCAGCACAGACCGTGGGTTTAATAATGTATCTTCGGGCAGGGTGTGTGTGAAGCATCCCGAGCTGTATGCATTACATAATGTACAATGTTTATGATTTTGTTCCACTGCCTCAGAATCTCATTTGGACACTATCTTAGCATGCCCAGAAATGTCTCCCACACTTTTCCCATGCCTATCATGAATAACTGTATTATCAAGAAACTTGCAGGAGGAACGCTAGCAACAAGCCTCTGCGGTTTCATAAGCTGGCCAAAATGCAGACCCTCCACACTTGAAATGGCCTGTTTATAAATACTCAGCTGTCCTAAAGAAGACGATGCCTAAATAGATACATCTGCAACTGTCAGGTTACTGAGGGCAGTGTGAAGTCTCTGCCACTGGAGAATCAATTTTCCAAGCCTGCTTTGGGCTACTCATTCTTCCAGTGTTGTTTGTGGTGGGTTCAGGTGAGGTTGAATCATCATTTTAACACACAGTGCCCCCTACCCCTTTGCACAATATTGTGCTAACCCTGAGTGTGTCTAATTGCTACAAGCTACAGCAGATGTGGAACACAGCATTGCTCCAGCTTTTAAGGCTTTGTATGTTTAACACGTAAGTTTTGCTGTGAATCAGAGAGGGGAATTCTCAGACTGTACTTCACTCCTTTTGTATTGTCTCAAAGACAGTCAAAATGAAGATCTTATACCAAAACCCGCCTGATTGGTGCATTAGAGAAGACTAGGGTTCACCTCATCACCAGATTATCTGCTCCACTGGGTGTGGTTTGGTTTGATTTTCTTTTTCTAAATAAACCACTCTCCATGTGATTCTGAATTGCCTTCATGGTCAGTGGATTCACGCACAAACCAAATCTGACTCAAGTATTCATCCCATGCCAGCTAAATAACCAGGAGAAAAAATTACCTTTTAGGTTTTCTCCAATTCTGTCTGCGTAATGAAGATCTGGAGATTGGTAATTAGGGAGGGATGAATCAGAATTGTGCCAAATCTTTGCCCCAGACCTGATCTAAATTGTTTTTAAGGGTCAAAAACCTTTTCCCTGCTGATATAAACCTTGTGGTCCAGAGCCTCAGCTGATGTAAATTCCCAGGGTGAAATCCTGGCCCCACTGAAGTCCAGTATAAAAACTTTCATTGACTTCAACGGAGTCAGAATTTCACCTCTACTACTTTGTGGGCTTGCTCAGGCCTAGGGTGACCAGACAGCAAGTGTGAAAAATCGGGACAAGGGGTGGGGGGGTAATAGGAGCCTATATAAGAAAAAGACACAAAAATGGGGACTGTCCCTATAAAATCAGGACATCTGTTCACACTACTCAGGCCAGAGACATTGTGATCCTTTGGCTTTACTTTTCAGTGGCCCAGTCCTTAGGTAGTATGAATGGAAGCAGCGCCATTCAGCACTGAAGTTAGGCTCATTTTCACAAGGTGAGGCTCTGGCCCAGTATTTCACAACTTCAGCTTCTAGTCCTGGCCTACGCTCGGAAGAAAAGGAAATTATTTTATCTTCCTCTGAAGTGTCTGGCACTGGCCACGGTCAGAGACAGGATGCTAGAGTAGTTTATCCATCACCCTGTGCTCCTGTGAGATGTGCCAAAGTTTTCAAACAGCAATAAAAAGAGAACCAGTCATTCTCAATCGGCTAGAAATGGTCGTTTCTCATCTGCATGAAGAATTTGGGATTCTCTTTGTTTTCTCTGGACCAATTTTTCCTTTCCTGTGTTGGGGCTTTCAGAAAAGGATAGCCAGTTTCTGGGGGTGAAATCCTGACCCCACTCAGTGGCAAATCTCCGATTGAGCTTAATGGGGCCAAGATTTCACCTGATATTAAAATGTGAATCGCTGCTGTCTTGTTAGCCTTTACACAAGTGGTGCCGGTTACATATTTCTCTCCATTAGTAAATTCCCATGATATTTGCTGGCTTTCTAGACTCTCCCTTGTCTCCTAGACTCCTTGGAAGCTGTACCCCATTTTCCCTCAGCAGCAATCAGACAAGGACCATTGCTCATACTACAGACATAGCAGGACGTGCTTTCTCAGCTTATCGAGTCCCTGAGGCTGGGACTGCCCTGCCCTGCTCGATAATTCTGTGACTAGAAGTAAGCTGTGGTTGCTCCACTTCTGTAGGATAGCAACTTTGCAGTCACCGGGCCCCTGGAGTGGTTGACCCCATCCCTCATTTACACTGGGTCACTGTCAAATTTTGAAGTCTCGGTGAGGCATTAGGAGCAGGCGGCGGAATGATCTGAGTGCGGCTTGTCTGGCTAAACTCACGGGTATTTATGAATCCGCTGACATCCCTATTTTCCCGATGCTGTAGTCAAATTGCAATTCGGTAGAATTGCCTGTTGTTAGAATTTCACTTTACCGAAGCCATCCTACTAATTCTTCCCTGAAACCAACATGCGTACGCACCAACAACCTGATGCATGTTAGCTATAAAACACTTGGGTGGGAGGGGAGGAAAAATCCACTTCTATGACTGTGATGAGGGACAAACATGGTGATTGCTTCAATTACGGCGAGGAATTAAATAGCCTGGAGTTAATCAGCAGCCAGATTTCACTTTCATTATCATTTGCATGTAGCTGAAGGCCCAAGTACAGACAGCTAGAGCCTCAGGCCTGTTTTCGGTATGTTCATGTGCACATGGGCGCCTCCTTTGGAAATAGGCTGGCTTGCAAAAGAGCGTGGCCTGTAGATATGCAGATTTATTGCAGAAATAAACACTGTTGATTCAAAGTGGCTATTACAAAACAATGTGTGTTGTAGGCTGATTTACAACTGGAGTGACCTGAGCCCTGCGTGCACGTTTTCTGTGTTGGAATGATTTCTGTGCATCAGGTATCAGGGCATTCTTTTTCTTTTCCATGAATGGTAGAGAAGGGCTGTCACTGGCGCCCATCCTCTTACAAACCGATCAAAGATGAGAACAATGGTTTCATTCCCGTAGCGAGACAGAAATCCCCTCTTCTGGTAATCATTGCTATTGTTTGACTTAAACATGTGCTTATCTGACAAGCTGTATGTGAATGCACAAAGATAGAGAGCAACTCATCTGGTATGCAGGTAGATGAAACCCTTTCCCCCCACATCCCTCCATAGTTTTCCTTTGAACACTAGGGTGGGATTTTCAAAAGCACTTAAGTGACTTGGGAGCCCAATTCCCACTGACTTACAATCGTGAGTGGAGAGGGGAGCCTGGCGCCATGCTATGGAGGTCAACAGGATCAGCCTCTGAAAGACCAGTAAGGGGAACACAGGCCAGTTGAGGACTCTCTACTGAGAACACGCCGCTTCCAGTCTCCAGATGTTTAAATCGAGGGAGATATCAAAAGGGTCCCCGCTGTCCCTGGCTGCAGTAGCAATGTGATCGTTGGGCTGCCAGGTGTCCTACATTTCACGTTTCAGAGTGGTAGCTGTGTTAGTCTGTATCAGCAAAAACAACGAGGAGTCCTTGTGGCACCTTAGAGACTAACACATTTATTTGGGCATAAGCTTTCATGGGCTAGAACCCACTTCATCAGATGTATGAAGTAAAAGATACAGGAGCAGGTATAAATACATGAAAGGATGGGGGTTGCTTTATCAAGTGTGAGGTCAGTCTAACGAGATAAATCATTAACAGCAGGATACCAAGGGAGGAAGAACAACTTTTGAAGTGGTAAGAGAATGGCCCATTACAGACAGTTGACAAGGTGTGAGTAACAGTAGGGAGAAATTAGTCACCCATCCGGCAGCCCTGTCACGTGTTCTTGCTGCAGAGATCTTGTGTGTCCAAGATCCGAGAGATTGGTGGTGCCTGCTCTGCACACAGCCAGTCACCCATGCAGCCTCTTTGTTTCCCCTCTTGTTGTGCCCCTGCTGGGAGGAGCAGGCAGTGAGAAGTGAGGGCTCTGATTCCAGACTCCCTCAGCAAGGCACCGCAACCTCAGGCTTCTCTCCAGCATTCCTCCCCCGCTCCACTAGACATGCTACCCCCGCCTGAGAGAGCCTCTGAGGGCAAAGTAGCCCTACCATACATCCAAGCTTATGGACCTATGTAAATGATTTATAATTATCCAAATTAGCTCATATAACTCATACAATGATACGTGGAGCTGCCCCAAACTTGGCATCCATGAGGAACTGCCATTTAGAAAGCAAGGAAGATTTAACGGCTTAGCTAGCAGAAGTCTGCATCATTTACCATAGCTCTTCGTAATGTCTTTGGGCTTGTCTGTGCTAGGAGTTAAAATGCTTTCAGCAATCAGTTTGGCTGATCACAGTTCACCTCAAGGGTGGACACGATGATTGCAGAGAATGGATGGGCTTCTTTTTCAGGCCCACCAGTTCGCCAGAGGAATGGCAAATACAAAGTGTTTCTCTCGCCGGGAATCGAGAAGGCGTCGTCATTCTCTGCAGGCCCCTGGAAAGAGACTGAGCGTTGAACCCAACTCCAATACATAGCTACTGGGAAAGATAACTGCACTTACTGTGATGACACTTTGTGTCCACAGCGAGCAAAACGATTCACCAAAGTGGGTAAATGTCATAATCCCCATTTTAGACACGGGGAGACAGACTCCGAGATGAAAAACGGGATAAGAAATTAGTGGCGCTCTGGAAAAGCACTTGAGCACCTGCTTAACTCTGAGCACATGAAGCACTTGAGCTCCTGCTTAACTTTGAGCACACTGAAGTCAAGCAGAGGCAAACCATCGAATCTACTCATGTACTTAAAGTTAAGCATTTGCTGTAAGTGCTTTGCTGACTCAGGCTGTTGAATCCTAATGTCGTACCACGAGTCTCTAGCGGCGGGGAATAAATCCCATGTCTTCTAACTCCAAGGCCTCTGCTTCCCATGCACAGTGGCTTTTGTGCGATTGTTTTATCAACGCTTTCTCCTCAGTACTTGCCCATCCTCCATCCAGCCTACCTGCCAGTGCTTCAAAACAAAAATGGCAAGAGGATTAGCCTCTGTACTATAATTCAGACACCAAATCTCCTTTTGAAATGTGTTGGAAAAAGTTTAGCCCTGTCAGTCCTGTTTTGTTGCACTATCTCCTGATTCCCAAATAAAACATTCAAAGCTGGGGCTTTGCTTTCTGTCATATTTTTAAATCTCCTTTTGATGTTCGGTGAGTTTTTCCTTTCTTTCTCTCTCTCTCTTTTTTGAAGTACTTACAGAGGAAAGTTCATTTTCTTTAATTGCGGTTTCCACCACCACCAACAAAATCACCACTCCATAGATCTTTTTGCTTTCGTTTTCCTTACTGCTGCTTTTACTCTTGACATTCAGCCTGCCCAACTAATCCTGATCTGACACTTTATAAAATCTTTATTCTGTCTGAAAGCCCCGCTGTGAACCTTCTCCAGTGCTTCCAGCATTTGCATTTACCATCCATTCACATGTCTAAATCGATGCGGTTTTCTTATCATCAAATAGCCCGCCAGCTTTATAAAAAAGGACACAGAGTTAATGAAATCAGGATTAAAACTGTATCAGCATTTAGTGAGCTCACTGGGACTTGGCCTACGCTTGGTATGAGGTCCAATAATTTGTTTTAACTCTCTGTACTCAGAGTAATAGCTGAAATGATAGCGCAGGTAAGTCCACTTCCTTCTGTTTGTGAGGATAAGAGCATTTCAGAAGAGAGATACAGGGCATTTTTTTCTGAAGAAAAACACACCTGTTGACTTTATTCTGTTTTTTTTCCCATCTTAATTCCTGAGGGTCTCTACCCCAAAGGGAGAAATATCTTCTTGGAGAAAAAACTGCATTGTTGCTGGCATGCAGTTAGAACCTCTGATTATGCTGATTTCATAGACTCTGGTCTAGATCTTCAAAGATAATTAGGGGCCTAATTCCTATTGTAGTTAGGAACCTAAATACCTTTGAGGATGTGTGCCCATGTACCTCTTGCTAACTGAGAGCGGCAATCTGCATCCCTATCACCATGGGCTCTGATCTCCTAGTGTTCCCCTAAGCTAAGTAATAGCAGCTTGGTTTAATGTTTCGACGGAGGACCTACGTGAATGTACTGCAGGAAGTGACTTGGGGATATGGTAGGTGGTGCACTGAATCCTCCTGAGTTGGTACTTATTTGCAGCAGGGAGGGCACACCTTTTAAAGGTCCATGCAATTTCTTGTCTCCTCAAACAAGAGAGTCCCATTGGGAGGAAAGAAAGCTGCAGACTGTGCTGAATGGTGGAAACTTCACCTCCTCTCAGTCCTTCAGCCAGTTATTGGCCAGGGGCGGTTTGGAGGAGCGAGTAGCTACAGATCCACTCCCACACTGCTGCTGCTCAGGGTGACGAGGGAAAAAGGGTTCTGAAAATACAAAGTGGGGACTCCAACTCTGACTACACTCAGCCTAGCCAAAGAGGTTTCACAGCCTGCTCCCTCTCCTCACTGCTTCAGCTTGTTGCTAGCTAGATATTGCTGTGAGGGAGAAGAGCCACTAGAGAGTCCCTTCTGCCCATCCCACTGCACTTTTGCCGTTCCTGTAGCCACTCAATGTGAGGCTCAGGCACCCACAAAAATAACAGTCAGGAGGACTCACAAAAAGGGAGTGCACCCTCATGGGAGAGGGCAATCCACCAGTCCTTCCTTCCTTCCTGCAAAGAGCACAGCCTATGCATGCTGTTGTGACCCTGAGTTCCCTTCCACCAAGCCCTGGTACTCGGCCTTGCACATGTTACAGGAAGGATGGGTTGGGGGGTGGAGAAGGTACTGGTCAGAGATACAAAGATGTGGATTCAGTTCTTGGCTGTACCATAAGTTTCCTGTGTGAGTTGGGGCAAGTCTCTTAATTGGTCAGTGCCATGGTCCCCCATCTGTAAATTAGGTAATAGCACTCCCCCACGTCGTCTTGTCTATTTATGCTGTAAAATCTTCGGGGCACTTCCCCATCTGTAAAAATGGGGTAATACTTCCCTACTCACTGGGGTGTTTGGAGGATGAATTAACGGAGGTATGTTAGTTGCTCAGTTACTATGGCAACGAGGGGCCGTAAAAGTCCCTAGACAGCTTACAGCTGTACACACGCTCTATTGTCATGTATTTATTAAGTTAATAAAAATGTAGCTACTTAAAACATTCACGGGCATCAAGGTCTCACAAAAGTTTTAGACAAAAGAAAATAATTGAAATGATTCTGGGCATGAAGGGACGCACACTATCAGGCTTTATAAAAGCTTAGTTCAGGGACTTTCTTCTCTCGCTATAGACTGTATTGCTGCGTGTAGCCAACTGTAAAATCCATTAGAAATGGATTTACAGACAGATATTGTGGAAGGGGAGTATTTCGGGAACAGAGCTTTGTCCATTCTAGAGCTCAACATGAACACAGCTACTGTCTTTGTGGGCATAAAAAGGGATTGCACCATTTCATAAAAGGAATGTAAGACAGTGCTGCTCAACTGAAGGCGTTTTAATGCAGATATTAATAATACCACTGCAAGCTTTTCATCCGGCAAGCCTTTTGGAAACATGAACTTAACTCTCAGAGCAGCCCTGTGAGATACGTAGCTATGAATATTCTGGTGTTACAGGTGGGGAAGCTGAGTACAGAGCGGTTAAGTGGCTTGCCAAAGGCCATACAGGAGAACCAGGAGTAGAACTCAGGAGTTTAAGGCAACCAGTCCTGTCTTCTGCCACTAGATCCAGCTTCTCCTCTCAGGCTAAGAAATACAGTGTAACAGCGCACATCATTCTGGAATGTATTAGCAGGAGTGTTGTAAGCAAGACACAAAGTAATTCTTCTGCTCTACTCTGCGCTGATACGGCCTCAGCTGGAGCATTGTGTCTAGTTCTGGGTGCCATGTTTCAGGACAGATGTGGACAAATTGGATAAAGTCCAGAGGAGAGCAACAAAAATTATTAAAGGTCTAGAAAACATGACCTATGAGGGAAGATTGAAGAAATTGGGTTTGTTTAGTCTGGAGAAGAGAAGGCTGAGGGGGGACATGATAACAGTTTTCAAGTACATAAAAGGTTGTTACAAGGAGGAGGGGGGAAAATTGTTCTCTTTAACCTCTGAGGATAGGACAAGAAGCAATGGGCTTAAATTGCAGCGAGGGATTGGACATTAGGAAAAACTTCCTGTCAGGGTAGCTAAGCACTGGAACAAATCGCCTAGTGAGGTTGTGGAATCTCTGTCTTTGGAGGTTTTTAAGAGCAGGTTAGATAAACACCTGTCAGGAATGGTCGTTATTACATAGTCCTGCCTTGAATGCAGAGGATTGGATTAGATGACCTCTCGAGGTCCCTGCCAGTCCCACACTTCTATGATTTTATGATTCCTTTAAAAATGAGTTTAGAAAAATGGATCAAATACTTCCCTGTTACAAATCCACTGAAGTCATTAGAATTGCCCCAGCGATTAATTTATCCTACTAATTTCAGGGCCAACACCATGAAGTCTGCTGGATCTATTTTCTGCCCACTGATCCCAGCTATTGGGTGTCTCTGTGTAACTAACAAACTGTAACAGGTTGTGACAGGTCACTTTCCTTCATGATGAACATTTCTTTTGTTTTTATAACATGTCATTATTTTCCACTCTGTCGGATATGTCACCAACTCAAGGTGGAAATTTAATATATTTTTCCTTGTTAATAATCTGCTCTTTTGTGTGTGGGGCAAATATTGATCATGCTTCACCTCCGTGTTTGGAATACAGCTCAAAAGAAGATGACTGTATTCAACATCCTTTCTTATATCATGGATTATCATGACAAAATCCGGTGGGAGCAAGCACTTGAGGATTTCACCTACTGGCTCAGATGGCCGTGCTGGATGGTCAAACCAAAGGTGGAGCGGTGTTGAGATCCTGGCTGTGATTTGGGCTCATCTTAGCTTATTATCATCTTTATTGATTTAAAAACCATCTGAGAAAGGCTGAGTGACCATAGCTATCATTAGCTCTTATGGGAGTTGCAAATGTCAGAAAATCAGGCTACTTATTTAGTTGCCCAAATATGTTTTGAGCAGGGCCGGCTCCGGGCACCAGCCGAGCAAGCTGGTGCTTGGGGCGGCAGCTTGTAGGAGTCGGCATTCCGCCCAATCCTAGGGCGGCACGGCCGCTTTTTTTTTTTTTTTTTTTTGGGTGTTGTTGTTCTGCTCCGGCCGCCCTGTAGGGGGCAGCAGCGTGGAGGATGGGAGCGCCCTGCAGCAAGCCCGGCAGGGCAGCCCACGTCCTTCCCTCCCAGCCAACCCGGAGTGGTGTGGAGCCCTCCCGGCAGGGGGCAAGGCGGGAGGGGCCGCGTGGCAGCGCCCTGCTGAAGCCCTGGCCGCCCCCCTTCTCTCTCTCCCCCCGCTCCCTCCCTCTGCCCCTGCTAGCCGGGGCACATCTGCAGGGCAGGGTGTCCCCTGCACCCTGGCTCCGGCCGCGACGCAGGTTTTTTTTTTTTTCTTTTCTTTTTTTTTTTGCTTGGGGCGGCCAGAAAGCCAGAGCTGGCCCTGGTTTTGAGGTGCCTATGTTGTCACTTTGCTGGATCAAGACCTTAGTGCATATTGATGATATAACAGGCCAAAATAGCATGCATTCTATGTCAAATGAGTAATTAAATACATGTATGGAATGTCCAGTACAGTTACTAATGATCAAATTTGTATAGCCATTCTCAAATGCATATACTCATCTGATTGATGCAGACTGGTCACAAAACTTAGCACATTTGGAAATACTGTTGCATTGAACCAATACCCTGCTATTTGCAAAATATTTGTGATTGCCTGCACCCCCAATTTTACATTTGAGCTGGTAGATGCGCCCCTGTGGCGATTTGTATCTAAATCCATTGGATACCAAGGCAGCATAGGGCACTACACTGGGACTCAGGAGATGTGGGTTCTAATCTGGCTCTGCTGATGGGTGACCACATGCAAGTCATGTCTACCTCAGTTTCTGTAAATGAGGGATAATGATACTGACCTCCTTTGAAAAGCATTTTGAGATCACTGGATGAAAAGCGCTATATTAGAACTAGGTATTATTATTTATTAAAGGCATTACACAAGTGCCTTTCGCCAGGAGCTATTCAGCCCAGAATTATGATATATTACATATGAATTACTTCAATGAATGTATCATTTTCATATCTTCATCCTCTTTGTTACAATGGCCATAATTTTGCAAATAACTTAAATATGTATCCCATTGATTTCACTGGGACTTAAGTCCCTGTTTAAGTACTTTGCTGAAACAGGGCCAGTAAGCATGGGTTTTGTACATTGGATTGAATCCTACTTCCCTTTTCGTTGTAACCTGAGTCACTGTACGGGGTTTATCCATTTATTTCCTGCAAGTGAAGTCAGCAGCTCAATGAGCAAGAGTCTGTCCTGATGAGAACTGAATAGTGCTTTTTTGAGACTCGAGGAATAAAAAGATGATGATGATTGGAATGAGGCTCATGAAAGGAAGGTTATATTTATACTCTAGTGTTTTTCTTTTCACTTTAGCCTGGAGATACATTTGTCAAAGCAACTCAAATTACATCAAATGAGAGCCATTTGCCGCTAATGGGAGCTGGATACTGTATGTTTTGACATTTTTTTTATCATCTAAATTTTACAATTTTTTTTTTACTATTTATGTGAGATTCTAGTAAGTGACATTTCCCTCCAATTATGTTGGCTATTCTGTTTGTCTTTCAGTGACTGTGAACATACCTTTTAATTTCCATATCAGAATAATAATAAGGCTACAAAGCAGGAAAGAGCCATGTTTTCCCCTTCGTCTGCATAACAATAATAATATTCATCCTTTGCATTTACATAATGCAGTGCATTGTCCGGAGATCTCAAAGCACTTTATAAAGCGTGTCTCATCATTCCTCTTGTATTGATAGAGGAAGCTGAGGCCCACAGTTCAAGAGATTTGCCCAAGGTCAGACAGCAAGTCCCTAGTGGTAGAGCCAACTATAGAACCCAGGACTGCTGATGCCCAGTCTTGCATTCTGCCTGCTAAATCCTAGCTATGTCTTTTATAGCTTATCCCCCATTCCCAGCCTGTGTTCACTAGATTTCCAATTAGATGTGGCTAGATAAGATTTAATTGTGAGTAGCTCTTTGAGCTCGATTTTTGGTGATGGGAGTAGTGTGATTCCTGTTTAGATTCCTATGCTGTGCCCATCACTGTGGTATCTGAGTACATGTGGTGCAAGGGAAAGTTGGAAATAGGGGAGGGAGTGGATTGTAACCTATTCAGGGCAGGGACTGTGTCTCCTATGTATCTTTAAAGTACCAACAATAATGGGGCATGCTCCTTCCTGCAAACTCTTCCATCAGAAATGTACACCTCCAGCCTCTCTCCTCCTTCAAAGTGTTCTGGTTTCCAAAGAGCAGGGGTCTTTTTCTGAGATACAAACACTCCAGCATGGTCTATGATGTGGCACATTAAGGAGTAACACTTTGGGGAAATGTTGCTGCAAATCTAAATGGACGTTGTGAAGATGCATCATCTAGTTGAATAGCCCACTTGAAGATGACTGAAGTTTACCATGTCCACGCAAACCCAAATGAGCCTCTTAGGTTTGTAGAAATACTTTCCTGGAGATGCAGCCACCTTATCCTACCACTTCTAGCTGTCACAAGAGCCTCAAAGAGCAGGTTGTGTTCTAGGCTACACCTTTCCCAGAAAGGGCAGGAAAATGTGTATCCATCCAGGCCTTTTATTTGCACAGTAGCTCTGGGGGTGGTAATATTACTGGGAAACAGCACTAAAGAGTTAATCCTGTGTCACTTCTGATGGGTTTTTATTCTTGGTGGCCAGCCTCCAAAATCCTCTTTTTCATTTATGGAAGCATCATATTTAAAATGCAAATTCTTTCCTATTCTCCTCCTCCTTCTCCGTCTCTTTCCTTTGAAGTATCCCTTGAGCATTTGAGGTGCCATGAACTTCCAATCCACTGTAATCAGAAGACTTGCAAAATGATCACAATACACCAGCTCAGGTGAGGTGAGCTCTGCCTCACTTGGGAGTTCCAGCTTGTAGGAGCAGCTGCTTTAGTGTTTCCAGGTGCTCCAGGCATGCATGAATGTGACTGTCATAAGAACATAAAAATGGCCCTACTGGGTCATACCGAAGGTCCATCTAGCCCAGTATCCTGTCTTCCGACAGTGGCCAGTGCCAGATGCCCCAGAGGGAATGAACAGACAGGTAATCATCAAGTGATCCATCCCATGTCTCCCATTCCCAACTTCTGGCAAACAGAGGCAAGGGACACCACCCCTGCCCATGCTGCCTAATAGCCATTGATGGACCTATCCTCCATGAATTTATCTAGTTCTTTTTTGAACCCTGTTATAGTCTTGACCTTCACAACATTCTCTGGCAAAGAGTTCCATGGGTTGACTGTGCATTGTGTGAAGAAATACTTCCTTTTATTTGTTTTAAACCTGCTGCCTATTAATTTCATTTGATGACTCTTAGTTCTTCCTCATCTACTTTCTCTACACCAGTCATGATTTTATAGATCTCAACCATATCTCCCCTTAGCCATCTCTTTTCCAAGCTGAAAATTCCCAGTCTTATTAATCTCACCTCATATGGAAGCCATTCCATACCGTAATCATTTTTGTTGCTCTTTTCTGAACCTTTTCCATTCCAATATATCTTTTTTGACCATCTGCACACAGTATTCAAGATATGTCATATTTAAATAGAGACAACATGATATTTTCTGTCCTATTTTCTATCTCCTTCTTAATTATTCCCAGCATTCCAGTCGCATTTTTGACTGCCGCTGTACATTGAGTGGATGTTTTCAGAGAACTATCCACAATGACTCCAAGATCTCTTTCTTGAGTGGTAACAGCTAATTTAGACCCCATCATTTTATATGTATAGTTGGGATTATGCTTTCCAATGTGCATTACTTTGCATTTATCAACATTAAATTTCATCTGTCATTTTGTTGCCCAGTCACCTAGTTTTGAGAGATTTTTTTGTAGCTCTTCGCAGTCTGCCTGGGTCTTAACTATCTTTAGTAATTTTGTATCTTCTGAAAATTTTGCCCCCTCACTGTTTACCCCTTTTTCCAGATCATTTATGAATATGTTGAATAGGACTTGCCTCTTGCTACTAGCGGGGATGTGGAGGAACAAAGGATAGCAGTTATACCCCTGTGAAAACTTCCACTGGAACTTATCTATCACCCGGCACTGACAGCAATGCGCTCTCTGAACTGTTGCAATGTCTGAGGTCAGCGGAAGATTTTGGGTGGAGGAAACAGGAGAAACATGATGACTCTACAGTATCAAAGTGGTGGGGCTTGTGTATACCTGCAGATGGCCAGACATAAGAGTTTGATCAGTTACCTGAAGCCACTATTCAGCAACTGGACTAGCTGTTTCCTGTACATTACTGCAGCCAGCACTTGAATTCAGGAACCACGTGGTCTCTAGGCAGTGGCTCTATGAAGAGAGACAAAAGTGAGCTTTTACCCGTTTAAATGGGCAAAGAAAAAGTAACATATATTGTAATTAACCTGTGGAATTCACTGCCACAGGGTAGCATTGTAAAGCAAATAGCTTATCAAGATTTGTATAAAAATAATTGAAGACCTATGTGAATAAGAATTACACTAGCTAAGAGAAAGTGTTATTTCACCCACTGGGTACGTGAGGGAATCTCACAGTTAGCCAAGTGGAGGGTTTTGCCTTTCTCTAGGCCATCCCATTCCACCTATTCTCAGACACCTGCCAGCCCAATTTGGCATCCCATGTGCTGGGAGGCAGTGTGTAGTTACCACCTCATGGACATATACGCTGTGACTGAGCTAATGGTAGCTATGGTCATGCCACCCCATCCGGAACGTATTCTGTGCGTCACTCACAAACTTTGACCAGCCTTGGGAAGCGCCTGCCAGAAATATTGGAACTTTTATATAAAACCCCAAACTTCTCTCAGTTGTGTCAGTTCAAGTGAAAAAGACGTCACAGGGCGCAATAAGCAGGAGAGAGAGAGAAATGTGGATGTGTAGAGGGGCTGCAAAGTCTCCTTCCATCCCCAAATGCTACTGTGTTCCTGAGCTTGCCACTTATCAAAAACATCACTAGTAGGACGGTTAAGAATGCCTTGAACTTTCTCTGCCAAATTCCCTGAGCAATGCTGCGCTTTGTACGCTCCACTGGTATCTGGGAGGCCTGCTGGTGCTTTTGAGTGTGATTTGTGGTTTTATTAAATGGATTTTGTTTTTAATTGCATTGAGATTGTGCCTTCTGCCAACAGGAAATGAGAAAGGCAGGTTCAGTGGCCTTTTCAGCCAGTATAATCTAAATAAATTCATGAATGCACAAAAACACATCTACATCTCTTCCCTTGCCCAGCAGTCTGTGTTGGCTCAAATAGCTCGGATTTGCTGTAATCCCCTTTTCCCCTCCAGTAACCATTTTAGAAGTCACCCCCGTGTCTTCCACTTGCTTCTAACTACTTTAGCTTTTCTTCCTAGAGTACTATTTTGTGAACTTTGGGAATTGAAGGCCTCGAGTAGTTTAAAGAAGGGGGGATTCCCTCAGCACTTTGGGAACGAGGGAGTTACACCAGCACAAACACTGGAAGGATGCACACTTCACTCATCCATCCATGAGAGCTGGGAATGCTCTGAAATGACGTCATTAATTTTTAGTACCCCAACGAATGAATCACTAAATCAGGGTTATCAAACTAACAGGACTTTAACAGTAGGAAATAAAACTCTCGAAGGATTAAATCTTGAGCTGACCAGAGTTGGGAAAAGGGTCTTTTGTGTGTTTCCAAAGTGCCTTGGAACACAATTGGGACCATGTAAATCTTTCTAAGTTATTTATTAAGGCACCTATTACCCTAGTATCTGATCTATTCCTGATGAAACATGCATTCGCTCAACTGATAATCTTAACACATAAAGTCTTTTTCCTTGCAGACCATAGTCCTATCCCCTGCTTTTAGAAAATATCAGAGGTAATAAATGATCATCCAATCTATCACCCTCTGGAGTGCAGGGTTGGCTCGTTAGAGGAACATATGCTTTGTCCAGTCCAGTTGTATAGGTGCCAAGCAATGAGACTTCCAGCAGGGAGAGACTAGTCTACAATCCAATAGATCTCACAGTTAGGATTCCCCTGACCCCTCTTTAAATTACTCTGTTTTCCTTTTCTTCATTTCATCCTAGTTATCTCCATTATGACTACCTTAAACAATTCCCCTCCCTCCTTGGGCTCAGATCCTGGTCCCACTGAATTCAATAGGAATTTTGCTATTGGTTACAATTGCACTAGGTTTTCACCTGGGGTGTTTGTACTCTTTAAATAGGCATACACAGTTATCATGTTTTCTTTAAGGTTTGGCCAAGAGGTACAGGGTACTTTTTCTTCACTATTTCCTGAATCACTCTAGTGTTTTACTCAAGTGTGGTGCTGTTTTCTGATTTCTTTCAGATTTAGTGAGAGCTTATTGACCTTTCTTACATTGTAAGCTCTGCAGGAAAGGGAATGTGTTTGGACAGCATCTAGCACAATCAAGATTAGCACTCTTGGACACTACTAATGTACATTAAATTTACTAGTGTCAATTGTTAATACAAATCTCTCTGAAGATGCTCCACACTGTCAATTTCTTACTTTAATACAATGCCTTTCTTCTCAAAAGAACGTTACCAACTTCACCTATAATGGAATTGCTTCACGCATCAATTAAAAGTATCCTAATAAGGGGTAAAACATGAGCTGTTAACCAGCTCATAGCAACAATACACAAATGAAACTATACAGGGGATTTAAAGTTGAGAAAATAGAATTTGGCTAGGACATCAAGGTAAACAGCATTGAAGAATCTTTAACAATCACTGGCAATGAAGACCACAGTGTCATGCCCATCAGACAACCCCTTGAGCTAAATAGCACTCCCCAGGATCATCCTGGGGTAGTAGATCAATTGAAATTAGACATGGGGAGGGGAAGGAAAATGTCATCTATTGAATTACTCAACATTTCTTCCTGCAGCTCACCAGGTTGTATTTGGAGGTATCCCTTTCAATACTGATTAGACCTCCTCTGGTATCTGAAAATCCAGGTATTCTTTCTGAATCTTGCATAAGAACATAAAAACAGCTATACTGGATCATCCCAAAGGTCCATCAAGCCCAGTATCCTGTCCTCTGACAGTGGTCAATGGCAGGTGCCCCAAAGGGAATGAACAGATAGGTTATCATCAAGTGATCCATGCCCTGTCACCCAATCCCAGCTTCTGGCAAACAGAGGCTAGGGACACCATTCCTGCCCATCCTAGCTAATAGCCATTGATGGACCCATCTTCCATGAATCTATCTAGCTCCCTTTTGAACCCTGTTATAGTGTTGGCCTTCACAACACCCTCTGGCAAGGAGTTCCAGAGGTTGACAGTGCATTGAGTGAAAAAATACTTTCTTGTGTTTGTTTTAAACCTGCTACCTATTAATTTCATTTGGTGGCCCCTTGTTCTTGTATTATGAGAAGGAGTAAATAACACTTCCTTATTTACTTTCTCTATACCACTCATGATTTTATAGATCTCTATCATATCCCTTCTTAGTTGCCTCTTTTCCAAGCTGAAAAGTCCTAGTCTTATTAGTCTCGCCTCATACGGAAGCCGTTCTATACCCCTAAATCATTTTTGTTGCCCTTTTCTGAACCTTTTCCAATTCCAATATATCTTTTTTGAGATGGGGCGACCACATCTGCACGCAGTATTCAAGGTGTGGGTATACCGTGGTTTTATATAGAGGTAATATGATATTTTTTGTCTTATTATCTTTCTGGATGATTCCCAACATTCTGTTCGCTTTTTTGACTGCCACTGCACATTGTGTAGATGATTTCAGAGAACTATCCACAATGACTCCAAGATCTCTTTCTTAAGTGGTAACGGCTCATTTAGACCCCATCATTGTATATGTATAATTAGGATTATGTTTTCCAATGTGCATTATTTTGCATTTATCAACATTAAATTTAATCTGCCATTTTGTTGCCCACTCACCCAGTTTTGTGAGATCCTTTTGTTGCTCTTCGCAGTCTGCCTGGGATTTAACTATCTTGAGTAGTGTGATGGGGCAAGGCAGGATGGCTACAGTAAAGTAGTGAGGAACAGGTATGTTAGCCCCAGGGTAAACAAATCTCTGGTACCATGGTAAACAAATGGCAGTTGCTCCAGGTTAATCAAGACACCTGGGGCCAATTAAGATCCTTCTAGAAGGCAGGAGAGACAGCTAGATTGATTGGGACACCTGAAGCCAATTAAGGACTGGGTGGAAATAGTTAAAAGCCTCTCAGTTAGTCAGTGCGGGGTGGGTGTCAGGAGCTATAGGAGGGAGCTGTGCTGTTGGAGGAACAAAGTAGTACAAATCCATATCAGGTGCAAGGAAGGAGGCCCTGAGGTAATTGTGAAGAAGATATTGAGTGGGGGCTGCTGTGGGGAAGTAGCCCAGGGAATTGTACATGCCCTATTTCCAAAAGTCAGCTTTCATAGCTGCTAAGTTTAGGGTCCCTGGGCTGGAGCCCGGAGTAGAGGGTGGGCCCGGGCTCCCCCCTCCCCTCCCTGATTAATCACTGATACTGGGAGACAACAGAGACTGTGTGAGGGAGGGTTGTTTCTCCTCACCTCCCTTGCTGGCTTACGATGAAAATGGCTCAGTAGACTGTGACCCTTGCCTCTAGAGAGAGACGCGCTATGTGGAGGGTCACAGTGAGCCTCTGAGGCTAGCAAAAATCCGTCAGGAAACGCAGGACCCATGGAGTCAAGGACAGAACTTTGTCACAGTAGTTTTGTATCATCTGCAAATTTTGCCACCTCACCGTTTACCCCTTTTTCCAGATTGTTTATGAATATGTTGAATAGGATTGGGCCCAGTACAGATCCGTGGGGGACACCACGATTTACCTCTCTCCATTCTGAAAACTGACCATTTATTCCTACCCATTGTTCCCTATCTTTTAACCAGTTACCAATCCATGAGAGAACCTTCCCTCTTATCCCATTAGTAAAGATTCTGCAATTGGTACTCAGCTAACAATAGCCCTGTTAATTATTCAGATGACAATAGCCATTCCATCTCACTCGCACATAGCTGTGTTGTTTCTATAATGCTAACCATAGTGAAAACTCATTGTTGTCGGTAAAATAATCCAAAATTCAAAGACACCCAGAGAAGAGATATGATCAGATGCCTTCTTTTTGTTGTGGCCACCATTTCTTTCTGAGCTTCTTTTTTACTGTAACCAGTTTCTATTATATTCAGGTACTTTCAGCACCGGATTTACACTTTACATGCCCCTAGACACAGCATCTTCAGCAGCTACAGCCAACCTTCATGTTTTCTGTAAAAAATGAAAAGAAAAGAAATATAAACACAGCCTTTCTGGGAAGGCACTAGACCCTCCGCCACGCATGGCACTCCTAGCCCGAGCTGGGGCGCAGCCCACCCGCCCCAGGCAAGGAACAAGGAGGGGACTGTACCTCTCCCCATGGCGAACGGTCCCTGGGTGTCTTCTGTCCCTCCTGCAGTGCGGCGTTTCAGCCGCATTCTCCCAATGCAAGTGAATGGGACACTGGCCACACCCCTCCTTCTTCTTCCTCCTAACTGGAAATCCAGCCCTGGGTACTTTTTTGACTCCCGTCACGGTATACAAATGCCCCTGGCATTAACCAGTTTATCCTTACAAGATCTCTGTAAGGTAGGGATGTATTATTATCTCTGTTTTACAGAAGGGGGACAGAGAGATTATATCCTGCCACCCTTAATCAGGCTATATAAGAACAAGGAACTGTGGTGGAATTTGGCTCCGAGTGACTTCTCCAAGATTCCACAAGAGCCTGACGTTGAGCCCAGGTCTCCTGAGTGCTAGGTCAGTGCCTTAACCATGACCAGCTTTCCTCTCCCTGCTGCTGTCTGTGGAAATAAAAAAGATGACAGATCTGAGAGCCAGCTGAAGCTAGGGACAAACCCCAAATATATGCAAAATTCAACTTAATACTTCATTTATACCATCCCTCTCCCTCACAGTGTGTCATGGTGTCAACCATGAGGACACTTGTAGAGGCCCTCTTAGTATCGAACTCCCATTCAGAAGTTCCAGGCAATAAAGGTTTGTAGAACCATTTCCTATGACTGAATGAATTAACGAGATGGCCAGAATGCACATGCTCCCCTCTGCTTTACTCCTCCCATCCCCTGTGTGCATGTTACAGACCATTAGATGGTCCATGAATTAGTTTTTATGTTCCAAAGAGCTCCTTACCATTGCCTGTTTTAGCTGTTTGGTAAAGCTAGTCACTGTAGCAAGAAAGTGAAGTGTTAAACCAACTTGCACTGGGCAGCAACACACACACACACACACATAAGCCATAAAGGATTAAATTGCTAACTTGCAAAGAGAAAGAACTGAGAATCTGCCTTACAATCTTCACTGAGCTTCTCATCATTCTTCGACACTAATGCTGGTGAAACAGAGATTAGAAAATCTGCTATTGAGCTAAATGGAGACTGCAGCTGGGAGATAAGTGAACCAGTGTATCTGTTCAGGGCTCATTTGTTCAACTTCGCTCATTCAGAACCATTCTGACTGAGAAACATTGGCCTGAATACAAAATTCATGGCTTGCTCAGTTCCTTCACAACTGCCCAACCTCCTTTAGAAAGACTGGCGTGTCAATCACAATAGTGAGGAAGTTTTCAAAAGGGTGGCTTTTCGGTTCAATCATGGGGTGGATTCATCCTGTGGACTTTGTATGTCTGTAGGCATGCTACCTCAGATTGTGATGTCTTACTTAAAGCTCTTAGGTCTGGCCTGTTGTTGTCTGGGAGACCTCTAGAGTTGCAGTGGGGGTAGTGCTGGTGATTCAGGAGGTGGCCTACTTCTCTCTGAACTAGAACTGAAACAGGGCCTCAGCATGGTGTTAGGGGGCATTGGAGTTGCAATTGGAGGTGCCAGAGTCATTAAAGATCCCATGGCACTTTCCCAAGAATTTGTCACAGAGTCATATCTAAATTCCAGGCTGGGTAATTGCTCTCCTGACCTAAATTTCTTCTGCCATTTCATTTGGATACAGTATTTTTCTTATTTTGTATTTATTATTGCTATTGAAATAGCATCTAAAAACACCACTTGAGGATCAGCATCCCATTGTGCTAGGCACTTTACAGATATGCTGACAGAAGTCAATCCCTACCCCAAAGAATTTGTCAGTTAGGTAATGGCAGGTGAGACAACCTAATAGGAGGGACCAAGGAGACAGAGGTAACAGCAGAGCAAACAAGTTTTTGTGTAATAAGTAGGATATCCCACTTCATTCTGCAAAACAACTCTTCATTCCACCCAAGAGGTGTGTGATGCTTCTTGGGGTTAGGTACCTCACTACCACCTGCCCTTAGTGTGAGGCAGCCTTTCTGTTCCTGTTGGGGGTCAGCTCCCCGACTCCAATATGATGGGGGCTAATTTAGCTACAACGAATCAGGAAAAAGATCTTGGAGTCATCGTGGATAGTTCTCTGAAGATGTCCACGCAGTGTGCAGAGGCGGTCAAAAAAGCAAACAGAATGTTAGGAATCATTAAAAAGGGGATAGAGAATAAGACGGAGAATATCTTATTGCCCTTATATAAATTGATGGTATGCCCACATCTTGAATATTGCGTACAGATGTGGTCTCCTCATCGCAAAAAAGATATACTGGCACTAGAAAAGGTTCAGAGAAGGGCAACTAAAATGATTAGGGGTTTGGAATGGGTCCCATATGAGGAGAGATTAAAGAGGCTAGGACTTTTCAGCTTGGAAAAGAGGAGACTAAGGGGGGATATGATAGAGATATATAAAATCATGAGTGATGTGGAGAAAGTAGATAAGGAAAAGTTATTTACTTATTCCCATAATACAAGAACTAGGGGCCACCCAATGAAATTAACGGACAGCAGGTTTAAAACAAATAAAAGGAAGTTCTTCTTCACACAGCGCACAGTCAACTTGTGGAACTCTTTACCTGAGGAGGTTGTGAAGGCTAGGACTATAACAGCGTTTAAAAGAGAATTGGATAAATTCATGGAGGTTAAGTCCATTAATGGCTGTTAGCCAGGATGGGTAAGAAATGGTGTCCCTAGCCTCTGTTTGTCAGAGGGTGGAGATGGATAGCAGGAGAGAGATCACTTGATGATTACCTGTTAGGTTCACTCCCTCTGGGGTACCTGGCATTGGCCACTGTCGGTAGACAAGATACTGGGCTAGCTGAACCTTTGGTCTGACCCAATACGGCCGTTCTTATGTTCTTATGTATGTTCTTATGTTCCACCAGCCACAGGGAACACAAGCACTCCCGTCTCAGGCCACCTGGGCTCCGCTGTCCCCTCATGCAGGCTAGCGATAGGCACCCCCGAGCCATCGAAGGGTGTTCCAGCTGTGTCCAGCCACTGGGCCATTCACAGAATTACCAGGTCCTCAATTCCCAAAGCCACAGCACACCACAGTTTACTAGTCACATCTTAGAACACACGCCACTTAACACGCAGTACTGAGAGCTGTTCATAGAGAAACCAAGTCTATGTTTATTTAACAAAAACAGCGATTCCAATGATAGCAAGAAGAAATATTGGGAACAAAGAGTTACGTATAAAATAAAATCATAACACACATTCTAGAGCCTCAACTCAACTATCAAGATGCCCTCTTGATTAATAAGGTGCAGCTCACCCCGAAGTCCTTCTCTCCGCATTTTTCAACCAGGATGGCTGAGACTCTCTTTTCATGAGCTCAAGCCCACTGGTAGCTTGTTTCCCCCAGTGAAGGATCCAGGGACATCTATCGGCACCCCTAGATATATGGACCAGTCCTTTGTTCTTTACTAGTAAACAGGATTCTCTCCCCTGCTATTCACCTCTTCCTGTTAATTTCTTGTCTTGAAGTCCCTGCAATCTCTTCATTAGCATTTGACTTAGTATGCAAATCGACTTCCTTTGTAAGACACACCATACACAATGGTCAGCTAGGGAGATAAGTGTCTCCCACCTCCTGTGCAGTGAAATCAGTCTTGCAGCGTGCTGCCTCTGGGTGACCTGCCTTTAACTACAAGGTCTTCGGAACATAAGTTCCAATATGTATATAAATATCTCCTTTCATATTATACACACATACATTTTGCAAAGATTATGCTTGGTGTGACACAGGCTTGCAGTAGAGATCTCACATGACACTCCTTAGTGAATGAGACTGTAAATATCAGACTCAGGGGATCCCTGCAACCCTCATGTACCCCTGTGCCCTCTGCCAGTAGGCATCAAAAGGTCCTTGGGTCACAAGACCGCTGCCTTTCAGTAGTGAGAGAAGTGATACCTTTGCATAGAGTGTATCGTTTGAATGATGGGGAGTGCTTGAATTGTTTTTTAAAATGATGCGGTGATCCTGTTTCACCAATTTTTTTACTTCCTTCAGCTACCATCTCCATCCCCAATTGAAATAATCATCTGTAAGCACTTCACAGGAAAAATATCTTCTGAAGTCAAAGAGTTGTTTGTTTGTTTTTTTTAAAAAAAAGAATCAGAAAAAGAAAAAAGGCTCATTTGATTACATTTTTGCCATTTTTCAATAGTGACCCAGATCCAGCAACACTGAAGTCAACACAACTACTCATATTCTTAAAGTTAAGCACAAGCCTACGTGCATGGCTGGAATGGGACCATTGGGAGCACTGACTTTAAGAATGAACGATGGGAAGAAGTAATTCCGGAAAAGGAAAGGACAGAAGCACCTAACCCCCTGCAGACAAACACCCCAGGTTGCCAATGAGTGATTCCAAAGAAAGGAATTGTTGCCAGGGCTGGGGAAGTGTAATTTGCTGAATGTGACTGAAATGTGACAATTAAAAGGAAACGACTGTAAATGTAAATTACCATGTGCCACGTTGAAGGCACTAATACATTTAAATACAATAGTGCAGACATCTACCATTGGTAATGAGGGCCATAATCACTTTATAGTCACAAAGGAAATGGTATAAGAAATCCTACATAATGCAGTTTGCAGGTTGCCTTGGCATGAGCACTTGAATCGACAGGCAAGGACCATGCAGTCCAGTAGCTGGAGTATACATTAAAATTAGGGCATAAGAATGTAATGAAATGGTGACCTGCGTAATATTGATTCCTATTTGGTGGGATAAGCTAGCAAGGCAGAGACCATGATGTAATGGGACTTTGCTTTGTTGGTGCTTTTCCTGCAAAAAACACAGAAATACGTATATTCGATTCCACCATGTCTTTACATGCAGCTTCTGTCTCTTTCACCAGTAAAACTAACTTTCTGACACAAAAAGGAAGAAAAAGAAGTCCCTGCTGACGGTCAGTTGCAACAGAAATTATTTTTTGGCTCCAGTTAGCATCAGTTTAATGTCCTCTGTAAAAAGATGGAGTTGCAGAGTGTATGAGCTGAACATACCTTCTCAAAAATGTCTTGAATTTCAGTGCTTGGTAGGCTGGAGATATTAAAAAAGAAATATTATTCCATTATGGTCCAGCGAAGAAGGACCACATATGGGCAGTGAAATTATGGAAGTGAATGTAATGGTGCAACTGTAGAATGCAGAGGATGGATGATGTGTTTGGCTCTGGATAATATATAACGGGCCAAATTCTGCTTGTAATTTCTCCGGTGTTACACCAGATGTTACACTGGTGTAACTAAGAACAGAATTTGGCCATACATGTCCCATTTCATCAAGATGGTATACACAAGTTCTTTCTGGCATCTGCATTAGAACTATTCCAAATCCATTGGTTTTACTTTACAGGGGCTCATGCAAACATTTGCTTGCAAATCACTTCATGTGCATAATCTTCCAAGCGGTTTTGCTTGGAGTTTTATCCCAAAAGTTCAAAGCAAGAATCACTTGAGTTTCACTTGGTTTTAAATCAAGCACAACCAGGAATCTTGTATGATTTTGAAGTTAAAATGTATCTTGTTCCAGTGCTACAGGAAGCTGCAGGCAGAGTTGTTGTTCATGGAACAGGTTCTCAAGACCTCACCCAGCACCAGATTCTAACCTCAGTTACACCACAGTAAATCATCTGTGGTCAGTGAAATTACTTCAGTGTAAGTGAAATCAGAATTTGGCCCTCACTTTTAACACAGTCATTACTCAGTCCAAGTTCAATTGAGGTCAGGGGGCAACAGTGCCACGAAGTGAGTAAAAACAAAGAACATAAAAACAACGAGAAGTCCGGTGGCGCCTTAAAGACTAACAGATTTATTTAGGCATAAGCTTTTGTGGGTAAAAAACCCACTTCTTCAGACACATGGAGTAAAAATTACAGATACAAGGAAAAATACACTGGCACATGAAGAGAAGGGAGTTACCTTACAAGTGGAGAACCAGTGTTGACAAGGCCAATTCAGTCAGGGTGGATGTGGTCCACTCCCAATAATTGATGAGGAGGTGTCAATACCAAGAGAGGGAAAATTGCTTTTGTAGTGAACTAGCCACTCCCAGTCCCTATTCAAGCCCAAATTAATGGTGTTGAGTTTGCAAATGAATTGTAGCTCTGCAGTTTCTCTTTGAAGTCTGTTTTTGAAGTTTTTTTTTGTTGAAGAATGGCTACTTTTAGACCTGTTATTGAATGTCCAGGGAGATTGAAGAGTTCTCCTACTGGCTTTTTTATGTTACCATTCCTGATGGCTGATTTGTGTCCATTCATTCTTTTACGTAGAGACTGTCCGGTTTGGCCAATGTACATGACAGAGGGGCATTGCTGGCACATGATGGCATATATCACATTAGTAGATGTGCAGGTGAACGAGCCCCTGATGGTATGGCTGATGTGGTTGGATCCTATGATGGTATCGCTAGAGTAGATATGGGGACAGAGTTGGCAACGGGGTTTGTTACAGGGATTGGTTCCTGGGTTAGTGTTTCTGTGGTGTGGTGTGTAGTTGCTGGTGGTGAGTATTTGCATCAGGTTGGGGGGCTGTCTGTAAGCGAGGTCTGGCCTGCCTCCCAAGGTCTGTGAGAGTGAGAGATCGTTTTCCAGGATAGATTGTAGATCGTTGATGGTGCGGTGGAGAGGTTTTAGCTGGGGGCTGTACGTGATGGCCAGTGGTGTTCTGTTATTTTCCTTGTTGGGCCTGTCCTGTAGTAGGTGACTTTTGGGTACCCCTCTCGCTCTGTCGATCTGTTTCCTCACTTCCCCAGGGGGTTATTGTAGTTTTAAGAATGCTTGATAAAGATCTTGTAGGTGGTTGTCTCTGTCTGAGGAATTGGAGCAAATGTGGTTGTATCTTAGGGCTTGGCTGTAGACAATGGTCGTGTGATGTGTCCTGGATGGAAGCTGGAGGCATGTAGGTAAGTATAGCGGTCAGTAGGTTTCCGGTATAGGGTGGTGTTTATGTGACCATCACTTATTTGCACTGTAGTGTCCAGGAAGTGGATCTCTTGTGTGGACTGGTCCAGGTGGAGGTTGATGGTGGGGTGGAAATTGTTGAAATCCAGGTGGAA
Source organism: Trachemys scripta elegans (assembly GCF_013100865.1). Lineage (NCBI taxonomy): Eukaryota > Metazoa > Chordata > Testudines > Emydidae > Trachemys > Trachemys scripta. The sequence goes on along the minus strand of NC_048299.1, from coordinate 275,569,307 downwards.
TTCTTCAAGGGCCTCCTTCCCGTGGGTCCACATGATGAAGATGTCATCAATGTAGCGCAAGTAGTGGAGGGACGCTACGGGACGAGAGCTGAGGAAGCGTTGTTCTAAGTCAGTCATAACAATTTTGGTATACTGTGGGGCCATGTGGGTACCCATAGCAGTGCCGCTGACTTGAAGGTATAAGTTATCCCCAAATCTGAAATGGTTGTGGGTGAGGACAAAGTCATAAACCTTAGCCACCAGGTGTACCATGGCCTCATCAGGAATACTGTTCCTGACAGCTTGTAGTCCATCCTCGTGTGGAATATAGGTGTAAAGAGCTTCTACATCCATGGTGGCCAGGATGGTGTTTTCAGGAAGATCACCAATGCATTGTAGTTTCCTCAGGAAGTCGGTGGTGTCTGGAAGAAAGCTAGGAGTGCTGGTAGCGTAGGATCTGAGGAGAGAGTCCAAATAGCCAGATAATCCTGCTGTAAGAGTGCCAATGCCTGAGATGATGGGGCATCCAGGATCTCCAGGTTTATGCATCTTGGGTATCAGATAGAATACCACTGGTCGGGGCTCTAGGGGTGTGTCTGTGTAGATTTGTTCCTGTGCTGTAGCAGGGAGTTGCTTGAGCAGATGGTGTAGTTTCTTTTAGTACTCCTCAGTGGGATCAGAGGATAGTAGCCTGTAGAATGTGGTGTTGGAGAGTCCTGTTCATAATCTGGCCTGTTCATGATGACTACAGCACCTCCTTTGTCAGCCCCTTTGGTTATAATGTCAGAGTTGTTTCTGAGGCTGTGGATGGCATTGCGTTCTGTACGGCTGAGGTTATGGGGCAAGTGAAGGGGGGCAAAGCTGAAGCCCAAGAGCATGGAACTTTAGTCCTGGGTGGTGAGGCTTTGGCTTCAGCCCTGGGTGATGGGCCTTGGGCTTGGGGCCCAGGGCCAAAACCAGTCGTGGTGACTCCATTAATGGGGTCGTGACCCACTTTGGGGTCCCAACCCACAGTTTGAGAATCCCTGGATTAGAGCATTTGATATCTTAATTAATAAAGCACCTGTAAAACTACAGCCTGTAACAGAAGCAATAAGATTATCTGACCCATCCAGTCCAGCCCAGCAACACAATTTCCTACCCAGTAAACAAAGCCGGTCTGAAGTTATAAGGAAAGATTAGTGTGAGCAAAATCCCACATTTTTTGGATAAATGGGAGTGGTTGCAAGTGTAAATAGATAGGCCTACAAAATTTGAGAGCCTGTTTTTGGAGCCTCATTAAAAGTTAATCCTTATGTTTTTCCCCTCTCATTACTAAATGCTCATTTGCAATTCCATATGCTAATCAGCATCCACAGTTTTGCTCATCTTCTGTGCTTTGTTCTAATTCTGTCTTTGTTTGCTCTCCTTTTCATGAGCCTGTCTCAGCCTGGGTAGTGGAATTTCATCATTATTAACTTTAAATGACAATCCAGCAGCCGAGTGGATGGTGTCTTAAGGGGATCGGTAGCTGCGTCCCCAGCAGTGCTCAGCAAAGAGAACAGAGAAATAGGAAAGCTCCTAAGAGGCTGCATTGTAGATCTGAACTGGGGGAGCAGAGCCCAGAGTGGTGATTGGGAAGCAGGGGAGCTCCTGTAATGCTGTAGGGCAGATTTGATCTGGAAGAGACCACAGAGACAGACTGGAAAGTATGGTGTGATGAACTATTTAAGTATATGTGATCATGTTCCCTGAGGGTGGCTGACCTACAGTGTGGCTAAAGGCCTTTCTACTGCTGACAGCTGGGTGAGATAATTGTTTAACTCACACAAAGGCTCTCTCAGTGCTACTGCATGTGACAACCACCTGCTATCTGGCAACTCTTATGTCTGCTGTAGATTGGCACTGTCCCTCTGAAGATGAGCTTTGACTAGCCAGGTGGAAGGAATTTGGCAGTGTACTGGTCCAGGGTGTGTAATCAGAGTGCCTTCTAGTAGCTGACTCACACAGAGGATAAGCATCCTACCACTACTGATAGCTGAGGGAGACTTTCCTTTAGTTTTGAACCTGGGTCCTGTCCTCAGGAGTATCTGCTTTACATAATGGCCATGCTGTCTGCAGCACACAGACTTATTACAAGCAGTGCGGGAGCACAGATTGGAGCTGGGAAGCAGAGCACAGAGGAGAGATGGGAAAACAAGGGAACTGCTGTAACGCTATAGCACATGTATGAGTTTAGGAGGGGAGGAAAGCAGCAGAATTAGCCATAGAATTAACAGTTGCTTTATTCTTTTTATCGCTGCAGATTTGTTATTCTTGTTTAAGTGAAGCAGAAAGGAATAAAAAATATATGTCCCCCTTCACTCAGGAAAATCACCGGTAGCCGGGCAGATTGCCAGCACTCAGCTCACGCAAGATCTTTCTCACTTTAAGCACTGGTTCTTAATAATGGAAAAATACGAACCAATGAAAGCAAAATATAGGATAATATATTGTGTGTCTTCTGAATGCACCGAAAGAAAATATTGAAAACCATATCGTTTGCCAGCTTGGATAATACACGGGAAATATTTAATTTAACTCTTCAGTCCAGCTCCAGTCTCTCCAGGCATGTGCCCTGTGCATTCTGTCTTCACGTTTCTGGGCTGTCCTCCATGACAGTGCATGCCTTTTGTCTCTTGAATGTAGTTTACCCGGTTAACCTCAGGCCAGAATATCCATTACTGGGAAGTAAAAGAATGGAAGTTTTGGAGGGCATTAGAGACTGAGAATATATTTACATTGCAATTGGAGATGTGATTGCAGCACATGTAGACATAACCAAGATAGCTAGCTCTAGCAACAACAGCAATGAAGACCCAGGAGCATAGGTGGCAGTACATGATGTACAGCCCTAGCCGGGTCAGTGTGTTTGTACCCTAGTGGCTAACCCATGCTGCCACTGCTCGCTGCTATTGTTATTGGAGCTAGCTCGATCAAAGTTAGCTCGGGTGGGTCTACACGTGCTGCGGTCACATCTCTGAGTGCAGTGTTGACATACCCTGGATGGCTTAAGGGATTGGTATGGGATGCATAGTTTTCCCCTTCAGGAGCTGAATTTGACCCAGGTGTACTAGATGATCTGTTTGACACGAACTGGTGGTCTCAGTTCACATCTTGGGCCCTGATCCTGGTACTGGCTCCATGCCCTGGCTCCCATGCCTGTGCGGATCCCTACTAAAGTCATGAGGGCACAGGTGGAGCTAGTAGCAAGATTATAGTTTTAGTGGATGGGGGTTAGTTTTTCAAAGGTGTCCTACTTGCACGGGCTTTCAGTGGAAGGTTGGCACCTACTTGTGTCTTTGAAAATCTCTCCCAAGCCATCGAAACTCACCATCATCGCTAGCACGACCCGGCATCCTTGTTGGCCGCCGTGATGACAAGGCTAGGGTTGGAAACATCCCTAAAGACTGAATTAGCCTCTTCACCTTAATCTGGTGCCTTCAGGCCTGGGCTGAGGCCCAATAGCGGGGCAGTTTCGAGATGATTGCACTGCTGCTGTCTATACTGCACCCACTGTGAGGCAAAATAAAGGATGTGAGTATCCAGCATTGCTATTCTGGTACTTGAACTAGCATTAAATAGATAATTCTGTCTTTACCCCAACTCCCTCCCACTCCCTCAGGAACACCTTGTGACATACAGCCTTTATGCGGTTCAGGAGCCCCCTTATTCCCCAGCACCTGCAGAACTAGGAATTTGGGGGCACCTGGCCTCAACCTAGTAGCACCAGAGACAGTGCTTTTACGGCTTCAAGAGTATTGAGGAAAACAATTCTGGGCACTGTAAGCTGTTTTGTGAAGCTGGGAGACTGACGGGGGAGGTATAGGAAGGGGAAGTGAAAAGGGGATTAATGGGCAGGCTGCAAGGGTACCTTCCCAGCCACACCCTGAAGGACATCAGTGTGTAGGGTTTGTGCCCTGCCCCTTGGGACTGAGCACGACCAGATGCAGCCCAAGATCAGGGCTCAGATGTCCAAGTCTAGGGACCTGACCCTGTGACCATCGAAATAGCTGGCAAAGCTCCCGTTGGTTTCAGTGAGGGAAGGCGTCGAATCGGGAAAGGCTGAGGTACAGAAGTGGTTCAATAATATGTGAAACAGAAGGCTAGGGAGAAGAGGTGTGTGATTTCGCTACCAATTCTGATCATGTAGTGAAAATAGTCTGCAGGGGAGACATCTGGAGTCGTTTGAAAAGTGTCGAGGATTTTTATGACAAATATTTATTTATACAATTCCTGATAATAACATATTGAAGTTGACACATCAAGCTAGAGAATTACACTCACAGGGAGGAAAAATACATCTTGGTAGAGAAATTCTGGTAAGCACAAAAATACACGGTAAAACTTCGGGATGAAAAACCTATTGGTGCAATGAGTCCAATACCTGGGGACTGATCCAAATCCCATTCAAGTCTCCCATTGATATCACTGGTCTTTGGCTCAGGCCCCTGGACTCCACTCTCCCATCCCCTCCGCTAAATAAGTCTAAGCGGTGTCTAAAGGCTTGACCACATGGTGAGGTAGTGCAGAAGAAGCCAGCGTGTGAATCTACAGCGTACCAGCTTGCTGTGCACTAACTCACTATGTGTTCACGATTACTGCACTGCCAAGTCCTGGAATGCTTTACCATGACCTCTGAATTTGGCCCTTAGTATTTATCATCTTTAAATTCTTTTATTAATCCTCACACGACAGTCCTGTGGGGTAGGTAAGTAGTATCCAGCCTTAATGGAAGGAATGGGAGCAGTGAATAGATTCATAGATTCATAGATTCATAGATTATAGGACTGGAAGGGACCTCGAGAGGTCATCGAGTCCAGTCCCCTGCCCGCATGGCAGGACCAAATACCGCCTAGACCATCCCTAATAGACATTTATCTAACCTACTCTTAAATATCTCCAGAGACGGAGATTCCACAACCTCCCTAGGCAATTTGTTCCAGTGTTTAACCACCCTGACAGTTAGGAACTTTTTCCTAATGTCCAACCTAGACCTCCCTTGCTGCAGTTTAAACCCATTGTTTCTGGTTCTATCCTTAGAGGCTAAGGTGAACAAGTTCTCTCCCTCCTCCTTATGACACCCTTTTAGATACCTGAAAACTGCTATCATGTCCCCTCTCAGTCTTCTCTTTTCCAAACTAAACAAACCCAGTTCTTTCAGCCTTCCTTCATAGGTCATGTTCTCAAGACCTTTAATCATTCTTGTTGCTCTTCTTTGGACCCTTTCCAATTTCTCCACATCTTTCTTGAAATGAGGCGCCCAGAACTGGACACAATACTCCAGCTGAGGCCTAACCAGAGCAGAGTAGAGTGGAAGAATGACTTCTCGTGTCTTGCTCACAACACACCTGTTAATGCATCCCAGAATCATGTTTGCTTTTTTTGCAACAGCATCACACTGTTGACTCATATTTAGCTTGTGGTCCACTATAACCCCTAGATCCCTTTCTGCCGTACTCCTTCCTAGACAGTCTTTTCCCATTCTGTATGTGTGAAATTGATTTTTCCTTCCTAAGTGGAGCACTTTGCATTTGTCTTTGTTAAACTTCATCCTGTTTAACTCAGACCATTTCTCCAATTTGTCCAGATCATTTTGAATTATGACCCTGTCCTCCAAAGTAGTTGCAATCCCTCCCAGTTTGGTATCATCCACAAACTTAATAAGCGTACTTTCTATGCCAATATCTAAGTCGTTGATGAAGATATTGAACAGAGCCGGTCCCAAAACAGACCCCTGCGGTACCCCACTCGTTACGCCTTTCCAGCAGGATTGGGAACCATTAATAACAACTCTCTGAGTACGGTTATACAGCCAGTTATGCACCCACCTTATAGTAGCCCCATCTAATTTGTATTTGCCTAGTTTATCGATAAGAATATCATGCGAGACCGTATCAAATGCCTTACTAAAGTCTAGGTATACCACATCCACAGCTTCACCCTTATCCACAAGGCTCGTTATCCTATCAAAGAAAGCTATCAGATTGGTTTGACATGATTTGTTCTTCACAAATCCATGCTGGCTATTCCCTATCACCTTACCACCTTCCAAGTGTTGGCAGATGATTTCCTTAATTACTTGCTCCATTATCTTCCCTGGCACAGAAGTTAAACTAACTGGTCTGTAGTTACCTGGGTTGTTTTTATTTCCCTTTTTATAGATGGGCACTATATTTGCCCTTTTCCAGTCTTCTGGAATCTCTCCCGTCTCCCATGACTTTCCAAAGATAATAGCTAGAGGCTCAGATACCTCCTCTATTAGCTCCTTGAGTATTCTAGGATGCATTTCATCAGGCCCTGGTGACTTGCAGGCATCTAACTTTTCTAAGTGATTTTTAACTTGTTCTTTTTTTATTTTATCCGCTAAACCTACCCCCTTCCCATTAGTATTCACTATGTTAGGCATTCCTTCAGACTTCTCGGTGAAGACCGAAACAAAGAAGTCACTAAGCATCTCTGCCATTTCCAAGTTTCCTGTTACTGTTTCTCCCTCTTCACTAAGCAGTGGGCCTACCCTATCTTTGGTCTTCCTCTTGCTTCTAATGTATTGATAAAAAGTCTTCTTGTTTCCTTTTATTCCCGTAGCTAGTTTGAGCTCATTTTGTGCCTTTGCCTTTCTAATCTTGCCCCTGCATTCCTGTGTTGTTTGCCTATATTCATCCTTTGTAATCTGTCCTAGTTTCCATTTTTTATATGACTCCTTTTTATTTTTTAGATCATGCAAGATCTCGTGGTTAAGCCAAGGTGGTCTTTTGCCACATGTTCTATCTTTCCTAACCAGCGGAATAGCTTGCTTTTGGGCCCTTAATAGTGTCCCTTTGAAAAACTGCCAACTCTCCTCAGTTGTTTTTCCCCTCAGTCTTGATTCCCATGGGACCTTACCTATCAGCTCTCTGAGCTTCCCAAAATCTGCCTTCCTGAAATCCATTGTCTCTATTTTGCTGTTCTCCCTTCTACCCTTCCTTAGAATTGCAAACTCTATGATTTCATGATCACTTTCACCCAGGCTGCCTTCTACTTTCACATTCTCAACGAGTTCCTCCCTATTTGTTAAAATCAAGTCTAGAACAGCTTCCCCTCTAGTAGCTTTTTCAACCTTCTGAAATAAAAAGTTGTCTCCAATGCAGTCCAAGAATTTGTTGGATAGTCTGTTCCCCGCTGTGTTATTTTCCCAACATATATCTGGATAGTTGAAGTCCCCCATCACCACCAAATCTTGGGCTTTGGATGATTTTGTTAGTTGCTTGAAAAAAGCCTCATCCACCTCTTCCACCTGGTTAGGTGGCCTGTAGTAGACGCCTAGCATGACATCTCCCTTGTTTTTTGCCCCTTTAAGCCTAACCCAGAGACTCTCAACACTTCCGTCTCCTATGTCCATCTCTACCTCAGTCCAAGTGTGTACATTTTTAATATATAAGGCAACACCTCCTCCCTTTTTCCCCTGTCTATCCTTCCTGAGCAAGCTGTACCCATCCACACCAACATTCCAATCATGTGTATTATCCCACCAAGTTTCAGTGATGCCAACAATGTCATAGTTGTATTTATTTATTAGCACTTCCAGTTCTTCCTGCTTATTCCCCATACTTCTCGCATTTGTATATAGGCATCTAAGATACTTGTTTGATCTTTCCTCCCAGTTTTGTCCTGACTCTCCTTTCTCTCTGCCAATATAGCCCACACTCCCTCTTGTTTCCGACTCATTTCCCCGGTCTCCATGTTCCCCACTTACCTGTGGGCTTTGCTCACCTGTCCCCGTCGAACCTAGTTTAAAGCCCTCCTCACTAGGTTAGCCTAGTGAGTTAAGTGACTCACCAAATGCCACAAGGGAGGCTGCCATAATTCTGACATTAGAAGAGAGGAGTTTGAATCAGAGGTGACGTGTAAGGGAGTGTGGGGTAGGTGGGTGTGAGTCTGTGGGAATCTAAGAGAATCAAAATTGGTGTAAATTACATCAGTTTAGACACCCTGGATTAGGCCCGGCGTCAGTCAGTTTTAGATTCCAGTGACCTCGGTACTTGCTTGATTAACTATATTCAAAGAGTTCCCCATGGATCCACCAGGTGAAACTTATGCAGGAGCACTAGGGTCACTTACAGTAGCAGCAGTTCCTCCGTAACTAGTGTTCAAATACAGATCACATGCAGGCTGGCCCTCAAGCCGTGCTATCTTCTCTACATCGTTCCATCAATGTCCATCAGCCTTGATGGGTCAGGACCATGTCTGGGACTAAGAGGGGAATGTAGTGCCTAGCCTCTCTGCAGAGAATGCCAACAATGTTTCCAAACTGGGATGGTGGCTTTACTTATCTGGGCATCTGTCTGCTAGGAACTGAATCGAGGCTACCAACTTATTTCATAAAGGCAACTGAATGGCTGCCACTAACTTTTATTCTGCAGTATATGTGGGGTTATTTTTATTTCCTTTGGCTATTTCTCTGCTGTGTGACTGCTGACAAATATCTTTATAACAAGTGCTGCTAAATTTTCACTTGTTCACCTCCTTGGGATGGGGAAGATAAAGAAATCCCATGAATAGTGACAGTTTCGAAGCCTATTGTTAGTGACTTGTTCATCATATCAGTGCCAACATGATAGCTACTCTGCCAAGATGTCTTAACTTTCTCCTTTATTACCCCATACCTTTATTCTTTTTATTCCTGATACAACTGTAATAGATGATGAGGTCTGAGAATACTGAGCATTGCGGTGTGCCCTCTGACAGGAAAAGGAAGGGAGGGGATGTCTGCTGGTTTGCAGTTGTCCTACTGAGATAGCTTAGATCAGGTCTGTTTCTCACATTCTGTGAGATGATCCCTGGAGGGGACTGATGGTGCCCCATCATGAAGGCTGAGGAACGGACTTTTGATGTGTAAAAATATACCATAAACATTGGTGTGCGTAGAACATGAGCAAATATGATAAAACTGGGGGAGGCACTCACGGAAGGGACGTCACTTTAAAGACTGATCATAGAATCATAGGGTTAGAAGGGACTGCAAAAGTCATCTAGATGCAGGATTTGTTGTGTCTAAACCATCCAAGACAGATGGTTGTCCAGCCTCCTTTTAAAACCCTTCAGTGAAGGACTTTCCACAATCTCCCTAGGCATCTGTTTGTATGTATTCTGAAAACTGAATTTGTAAAAGCGGCATCATGGGGTTCCACATTTCTTGTCTTTTAATGCTACTTGATCTGAAAATTGAGCAGAGTTTTTCCTGACCCAGCCGAGGTGTATTACTGGTCTCATATAGGCACAGTTGATCCTCATCTAGACCTTAGAATGAGACCTTAGTTATACTGAGGCATTAGTGCAGAACTGCCTCAGGGGTAAGAGTACCGCTTGGTGAATCAACTATACTGCTTCCTATTGCACCTGGGCTTTTGCTGACTGCTGAGAATATCTATTCGTGGTATTAACTCCTTGCATGCGGCACAGAAGATGCATTCAGGGGCTGAGTCAATGTTAAGATGAACAGAGAGTGAGTCTATACATGGTCCATCGCTAGAACCGTGTGTGTGTCCCTTTCTGGGCCATACTGTATGTCAGATGCCCACAGGAGATTGGGAAGAGTTAAATTGTTCAACCTCTGAATATGCTATATTGAAATTTTAAATAATTACAATAATTGAAATAGGGGCTAAAGGTCCTATTATCCCCTAAACTGACTATATGCAGCTTCCTGTCATTCTTCCATTGGGGGCTGTCCTCTTCCTCTAACACCATGAGGTACAGGACCCAAAGTGATCTCCTGAGAACCAGGGAGTCCAGGGCTATTCGTGCAGCATCCATATGACTCTGCACTAGCTCCTACCTGCCTCCATCCCCGTCCAGACCTGCAACAAAACATCTCCTGTGAGTTATGCTGCCAAAGGCCTTCCCCGTAACCTAAGGGAGGTGCCATAGCACACCCAGGGAAAGGGATTATTAATACCAACATGGCCAATATAAGCTCACCTGGAAAAATCCCATGGGCTTCAGGTGTGGCAACAATGCCACGAGAGAAGCTGTGCCGTGAGCCCACTCCCTTCATCTCTGCTCTGCCCTTATACAGCGGTAGGGAAGACTGGGGTCAGAGAAGCACCGGGGATGATAGGCACTACATTAAAAATACAGTACAGGCAATATTAATGATATTGAATTCACAGAGCACTTTATGTAGAAGTCAGAATAAAGCTGCCATTGACACTAGAGGCATGTATGCAGTTCTTGTGAATAAATAGGTTTTTAATGCAGCCTTGAGAAAACGAATAGGCCTGTTATGTCTCACCTCCAGTGGCAACTAATTCCGTCAAAATGAAGCATAAGAACCCCCAAAGGCACATCCTATCGTATTGTATCTAACACATGGGAGGAGTAATGAGCCTTTAGCTGTAGGCTGCAAAGCGTGCTCAGCTTCACAAAGGAAGAACAAATTGACTAGATAGTTAGGTCCAACCCAGTTGCTTTTGAAAAATAAACCCAATCTAAGCAAATAGGAAGTATTTATTTTTCAGCTTGCGAAGGCCCATTCCTAAAGTGCATGGGAATGTGTGAATCATAAAAAAGGAACCTCATGACATTCTCACAACAGGAGAGTCTGCCAACCCCACAGAGACCATCACCGCCAATGAGGCCTGGGTATAGTGGGCTGTGTCCGGAAGGATGTCTTGCATCTGACTTTAAAATCAATCCATTGCCAGTTTAGCAGCCAGCCAAGCGAATAACATATTATATACAAAAAACTACAATAAAAGAACATTAAGTTTGCAAAGCCAAGCACTCAAAGATCAGGCACTGCCAGTATTAAGGTTGCCTCAGAGACCAGTATGACTCCCTCCCCCTCACCAGTGTTTCTCAACAAAATGTATAAGATTTTTTTAACAAGGGGGTAACAATGTGTTTTTCCCTAACCTCATTCCAAGAAATGGCTGAATTGTTTTTGCTGACATTTTCCAGAAACATTCAGCCACAGGAAGATACCTGGCTTGGAAAATTTCAGCCTGAATGGTGTTACCAGATTTGCCCATTATTTTGGGGTATGCTCATTTATTCGGGTTACTTTTCTGGGGAAGGGGATTCTGTAATTCTATCAATGTACTGCTTGTGTCACTTGTGTTTTCATATGGAGCTCTACTTTTCCCTGCTGCAAGTCCCCTCCCAATGGAGCTACCCTGTAGGACCTAGGTTCCCTAGGGCTGGGTTTCTCCAGCCCCAAAACTGGATGAACACCCACACACCCACACATACATTAACAGAGCAAGTCTGAGCAGACCGGGTCAATCAGCACTGTCAAGCTGACCCCTTATATGTCTCTGGACTCACTGGGCTGGAGGAAGCAGCACTTTCAAGCCGCCTCTCCTTATATGCCCCTGGGCTCCATGGACTGGGTCAAGCAGCACTTTCAAGCTGTTACCTTTGTGTGTCCCAGATTCAGCCCGTCACTATCCCCATTCTCACATCACAATTGTACTGGCAATAACCTACTTGATGAGCAAACCCCACAGTATTTTGGGCGCTGCAGGGATCTTTAGCTTAGGTAAAAGAAGCGTTGCTGTAGAGTGAATGGGGGAAGCTAAAAACACAGAAGAGCGAAGTTCAACAAGAGAGAGAGAAGCAACCAACTTAACCATAAAAGTTATTTATTGAATAATAGTGATAACTACACAAGGAGGGCTAAACCAACATAACATACATTATTAAAGGTTAATACCTAAGGTAGAAAGGAAAACAGAGAGAGAGAAAGAGGGGGAATCTCACCCACTCCATGAGGCTTGAACTGGTCAGGGTTCCCAGGTGATGGTGGTAGCGGAGGGTCCTGAGTGCTGGAGACAGGCAGAGCCCCCAGCATGATCAGTCAGGAGAAGATGGAGTTCCAGGGGAACTGATGCCTAGTTTGGATCTATGGGCTAGTCTACACTGTGGGGGGGATCGATCTAAGATACACAACTTCAGCTACCGTAGCTGAAGTTGAAGTATCTAAGATTGAATTACCTGGGGTCCACACGGTGCGGGATCGACGGCCGCAGCTCTCCCGTTGATTGCGCTACCGCCGCTCGCTCTGGTGGAGTTCCGGAGTTGACGGTGAGCGCGTTCAGGGATCGATATATCGATCCCAGATAAATCGATTGCTACCCGCCAATACGGCAGGTAGTGAAGACATACCCTAAGCATCAGAACCCTGACTAGAGGGTGAGTAGGGATTTTTGTAGAGAAAATACAATTGTTCAAGGGAGAACAATAGATTTGTTTATAGGTAAGCTGATGACTCAAGGGTTTTCTTTAGGCTAGCAATAGGAGCTGATCACTCTTGGCTATGAGTTGTGTTTTCTTCCAGGGAGCTCACAATGCAACTAGGCTGCTTCAGTATTTGGATATCAATTAAGGATTCATTACTAGAATTGGTCTGATAATTGCTGAGCTGGGTGTGTGCAGACATAGGTTCAGTAACATCTGGAGCAGAGATTCCCAGAATGCAGTGCTTCCCTGCTTTTTCTGGTCCCAGAATTCAGTGTGGTTCTCTGTTCTCCATTCTATATGTAAATTGAGATGTCTTCCTATCCCATCTTTCATGCAGATGAGGCTAGGGGAGTTTGTCTCTGCTTTCCATTCTGTATGCTAATGCAGATGTCTTAATCTTGTCACCCTTGTCAGGAGGGGTCTAGGTGTGTCTCCCAATGCCCTTCACTGCTCTCTGCAAGTTTTTTCCTCTGATGGGTTTTGGTTTAAGCAGAGGCTGGGGGGGTGGTGTCTTTCATGAGTCAGGCTGGATACTGCACCCTAGTTCCCCAAGAACACAGAGGTGTCTGGTATCAATGGCAAAGTTACAAGCAACTGAAAACAGGGTTCTTACAATGAAAAGTGTCAGGTAACCTTAACTAAAGGGGTTGCTACCTGCATCACCTATAATTCCGACTGTTTAGTTTGGTAAACTGGGCCTGATCCTCAGCTGTTGTAAACTGGCACCCTTTGGTTGATATATGTCAGGGGTGGCTCTGGTTCTATCTATTTTGTGCCCATTAGAGGAGAGGTTCCCAACTACTCGTTGTGATGTTTTCTCGGGGCCCCTGGAATTGTAAATCACCCTTCTGCCTTAGCAAAAGAGGAATTTGTTGGTGCTAAACTGCATGACAGCTCTCTGCCACTCCAATCTGTTAGCCAGCCAAACAAACTCCTTAGGACTCTGTCTGTCCTAACGGGTCCTTGCACGTTAACCTTGGGTGTACTTCAGTTCCCGAACTTTCCAGAAGCATCTCCTTGCAGCATCCAGCCCCTGTCACTGGATGCCCACAGAAATACCAAGTCCTCTGTCTCCAGAGAGACAGAAAACACGCCAGCCTATTGGCTCAGCTGAGAATGCTCACCTCACTTTAATATCACAGCACTGAGATGAATTTATAATAAAACAAGAGTAAACTTATTAATAAAGAACAGAGATTTGAGTGACACTAAATAGAGGTAAAAGAAACAGAAAATGGTTACAAATAAAAAAATATAATTATGCTTTCTAGTGACAAAAACTTAACTCGGCAGGTTACAATCCTACAACCAGGTCTAAATTAGCTGTTACCACCCAAAAAGGAGAACTTGGAGTCATTGTGGATAGTCCTCTGAAGACATCCACTCAATGTGCAGCAGCAGTCAAAAAAGCGAACAGAATGTTAGGAACCATTAGGGAAGGGATAGATAATAAGATAGCATATATCATAATGCCACTATATAAATCCATTCAATGCTCACACCTTGAATACTGTGTGCAGGTCTGGTCACCCCATCTCAAAAAAGATGTATTAGAAGAAAAGGTACAGAAAAGGGCAACAATATGATTAAGGGTATGGAACAGCTTCCATATGAGGAGAGATTAAAAAGACACAGACTATTCAGCTTGGAAAAGAGACAGCTAAGGGGGGATATGATAGAGGTCTATAAAATCCTGACTGGTGTGGAGAAAGTGAATGAGGAAGTGTTAATTACCGTCACATAACATAAGAACCTGGGCTCACCCAATGAAATAAATAGGCAGCAGGTTTAAAACAAACAGAAGGACATACTTCTTCACACAATGCACAGTCAACCTGTGGAACTCATTGCCAGGGGATGTTGTGTAGTCCAATACTATAACTGAATTTTTAAAAAGGTTCATCAGTGGCTGTTAGCCAAGATGGTCAGGGATGCAACCCCCATGCTCTGGGTATCCCTAAGCCTCTAACAGCCTGATGCTGGACAACAGGAGATGGGTCACTTGATGATTGCCCTGTTCTGTTGATTTCCTCTGAAGCATCTGGCATTGGCCACTGTCGGAAGACAGGATATAGGGATACATGTACATAAACAGGCGACTCAGCATTTCTTTGTCTAGGACAACGCGTTTATCACCTCTGCTGCTAAAACATATTTTAGGAACTTCTTTCCAGCACACATACCGAACTCTTTACACACCATCCCATACATACATTACACAATGATATTAATGACTGGTGTGTCACCAGCTTTCATTTGAAGTGTCCCCCAACACTGTTTGCAGGTAAATACTCTGACAGCGGTGTGTGAGATTTAGTGAATGTGTCAGATCTAACAGGCGTTATGGTTCAGTGGGCCCTCTGCCACTTAGGGTCACACTGGTACAAGCATTTCACTCTGTTACTTGTCCATTGAGACTCACCGCAGGCTGCCTTCCTACCCCATTGCTGAGTGTGGTGCCCAATCTCTGTGCTAGATCCTGGTACCTGCCTAAGCTTCATGTGGGCACACTTAAGGCTATGTCTGTATTGTACACCACTGGCAGTGGCGTATAGGGTATGTGTAGCTACATGCTGCTGTGAAAAGCAAGCTGTGTCTACACTGCCATGTTTAGCTACATGTGTCAATGGAAGTGTGAGGCCGGGTCGAAAGTCTCTGGTAGTCCAGCACTGCCAGAGCCTCTCTCTGCGGTAAGGAAAGGCTGTGGTAGGAAGGAGGCAATGGGTAAAGGCTCCTGCTCTGGGTAGCTGCAGGGCCTTTCCCTGCTGTCTCCGCCCTGCCAGAGCGTTTCCGGCAACTGGAATCTTTCCCTGGCAGCGGGGAGGCAGTGGGAATCTATTCTGCTAAAAATAGCAGAGTAGCTGTGGGAGGCGGGGCTTGTGCAAGTAGAGAGCCATGTAGGGTACATGTCCATCCATTACTCACCTAAGCAGTGCGTCACTGGCTACGCTCCTATTTCTACCCATGTTCGGGGTGTGTGCAGTGTATGTACTTTACACGCCACCATAAGGAGTGTGCAGTATACATGTACCTAAGTATAATCCATTGTTCTAAATCATAGTCTCCTGTGATCTGACTCAGTATTATTATGGTTGCAGGACATCCCAAACTCTTTAGATCAAAAGGCTTCCCTGCTCACCAAAATAAACTTTTCCCCTTCAGTTGATTCAAACCCCCATGCAGTTCCCTGCCTTACATCAAGCAGGACCTTAGAAACAGAAAGATTTTCTAACAGACCGTGACCTTCCCACCCCCACCCCCCGCCCCAGGGGACCAAATCCAGATTCTGCTGGAGTTAGAGAGGAAGAAGGAGTGAATTCCTGACACAGTAAATCCTGGATCAAGGATTCCCTGCCACTGACCCCTTTCCATTGGAACCAAGGGATTCCTATGGTATCTCAAATGACTCAGCAGATTGCACTGCAATGGATTCAATTGTGGTCTCTCAGTTAGCCAGGACCAAACCATTTAGGGTTCTGTAGGTCAAAACCAACACCTCACACTGGGAAATCAGTTGGCAGACAGTGCAAATCATGGAATGCAGATATAATGCATTCCCTGTAAGAAACACCACATAATATGCATGCAGCTGTATTTTGCACTTGTACTTTTCAAGTGGCTGGACTGTGTAGCTATTCAATCAAAAGTTAACAAGGTATGGATAACCTTTATAAGATTTACAGTGGAACTGCTGATTAAGAACCTATTAATAAAGTGATCTGGGCAGACCAATAGACAAAGAATTGCCATCATCTAGAGTGATGTGAAGACACACATATGCATTAGTCAAGGTTCTAACATAGCTAGGAGTGAGTGGCGATTCTGGCAAGCTTGTTAAAATGGAAGCTGTTAAAACTAAGATTCTCTAGCACTGCTGATACTCTGAAACATTATAAGATCAGGAAAAAATGCATCATCAGCAAAATGGAGAGAAATAGGAGAAAAATGCAATTGGTACCTGCTGAGATTTTGACAAAACCAATTCACTCTTCCCACTGCCAAGAGATAACCAATGATTGTACATCCAAGATAAACTGCATGACAATGGAGATAAAGCCCTTGGCATTAGGAAATCAGGCTTAAAATAAATGTGTACAACAGCAGCATAAAGATTGGCACCCTCTGCACAGCACCTAGTTATACAGGACATGAGTACAAAACCAATCACAGAGGACCATCCCACTGTAGTCAACAGCTATAGTCACTGAATTTCAAGCTTTGTATTCTCAGATTCTTGGGCTCAATCCTAATTCCATCGTTTGCTTCTTGTATAGCCTTGGGTGAGCCATTTATACTTCTCTGTGCCTTTATTAACTAATTTTAAATGCCTATAATAATGCTTAACCTTCCTTGAAATTAATGAACCTAAACTCAACATACATAATCAGGCGACAAGTATCAGAGGGGTAGCCGTGTTAGTCTGAATCTGTAAAAAGCAACAGAGGGTCCTGTGGCACCTTTAAGACTAACAGAAGTATTGGAACATAAGCTTTCGTGGGTGAATGCCCACTTCATCAGATGCAAGTAACTTACTTGCATCTGATGAAGTGGGCATTCACCCACGAAAGCTTATGCTCCAATACTTCTGTTAGTCTTAAAGGTGTCACAGGACTCTCTGTTCCTATAATCAGGCGAAACTCCCATTTGGCCACATCCTGAGGTTGTGATTCAGTTTTTACTCAGTCTTTACTCAAGCAAAGCTCCCATTAATATCTGCCTATACCTAGAGTGAGAGACTGACTATTGTCACTCAGGTGTGGCAAATACTGAGCTTTTAATAATTACATCCATTTGTATAATATATATTTTACAGGTGCGGGATAAAAGCATGCACAAGTGATGTGATTTGTTTGGAGCAACAAAGAAAGCTTTTTTCAATGCATGGGATAGAGCCCAAGAATCCCAGTTTCCACTCCCCTATCCCAACCACTAGACCACACTCTCATATTTGATTGTTAAACTGTAGCCAACAAAACTGTGTGACCTTCTCTTTAAACAGTTAAGTCTTCCATCAAGAAATTCAAACAAAAATCAGAGCGTATGGCAAAAAGGAACCAAAGCATGATTTCACCATCCTGCGATAATCTAAAGGAATAAATTATAGATAAGAATATCAGCATTTTGGGAAGAAGGCAGAAGATGAGTTTGGAAACTCCAGTCACACTCACCAATGAGATATTAACAATCAGTTAATAATCAGAAAAAATAATCAGAAATCCCCCCCCCCCCCACACACACACACACAAAGTTAAAGAAAGATCTTTAGATGAAGCAGTAAATGGCAATAAAAATTGCAGAGATCAGAGCTGTAAGGAGCCCAGTGTCTCAGGTTAGAGCAGAAGACTAGAAGCAAGGATGCGTAGAGTCTTTACCTGTCTCTGCAATTTAACCTCACTGGGCCTCAATTTCCTCATCTGCTTTTCTCCCAGAGTTCCTTCATCTCCATCTAATCATTACATTTCTCTTCTTTTGCATCTCACCCAGGATGAAATTCATGCCTGTTCAGAGGACCAGCACAAGATTTACACAACACTGAAATCTCACTTACGCTCTATTTTTGAGAGCTTAAATGGAATTTAAGTGGTGTCTGGACTTTGTACTGGATCTGAGCATAGAGGAGAATTTCACCCCAATGTCTACATTTTAGCATCCAGGAGAGCCCTGTAAATTTAAAGTCATTTTTGTTGGTTTAACTTATGCTGTGACACGGACCCAAATAGCTGGAATAACTTATCTGTTCTCTTGAAATTCAAGACAATATTGTCTGTGTTTAAGATACATACCTCTTACCCTTGTGAGTGTAAACCAAACTCAAATTGTGGCTTCTGCTTAATATTGCTGTTTCCTATTGACCCTGAGTGCCACGCCATGCAAAGTGCAGTAAGATTGCATGAGCTCTCGCTTCCCAGGCCCCTCAAGAAAATAAGATCGGTATCCCAGAAGGCTACATGGTGAATAAATATTTATAATAAATATGCGCATGTCATATTTTCCTACCTTCATAAAATCATAGAACCTGGGGGTGGAAGAAGATCTTTTTGGTTACCTTGCTGCCAAAGCATAGTTGTTCCATATAGTATTATGAAGAGATTCTAGTTTTTGCACTAGATAGTACTCTCCAATGATCTGTCCAATTTTGTTTTAAATATCCTTTTTGATACAATTTCCCTTACTCTTATGTTCTATAGTCTAATAGATTTCAGTGTTAGGAGTTTTACTTGCTTTTCAGGCTAAAACTTCCTTGGCTTAATGTACATAGGAAACATAGGAATTGTCATAATGGATGGTGTGCCTACCCTCTGTTTGCCAGAAGCCATTTAGTCCAGTATACAGTCTCCAACAGTACCAGATGCTTCCGAGAAAGGTACAAGAACCCTGCAGTAAGATGTGGCATGATCCCCCCTCATGAAGGTCTCATTGTAACTCTTGATAGCTAGAGATTGGCTTAAACCCTGTAGTATGAGGTTTTATATCCCTTAAAAAAAGTTGGCTTTGAGTATTATAACTGTGGTTATGCTTGTTACCCATATAAATGTTTAATCCATTTTTGACCCCTGATAAGTTCTTAGCCTTGCCGTCCTGTGGCAATAAGTTCCACAGGATAATTACACATGTGAAAACATATTTCCTCTATCAGATTTGAATTTGCTGCCTTTCAGTTTTATTGAATGTTCTTTTGCTCTTGTGTTTTGAGATAGGGAGAACAGAAGCTTCTGACCTAACTTCTGTAGATCATTAATTACTTTATTTATTTTTTAACGATCGTATCCCCTCTTATTCATCTCATGTCTATTGTAAACAGTCCCAATCTTTTCAGGCTCTTTACTCGCCCCAATCATTTTAGTGATCCCATTGGTCCTAGTTCTAAATCTCTGTGTGCCACCTGAAATAACTCACCCCCCTCCCTAGTGAATGCATCTACTCTTATCATATTTCCACTTTGGCACTATTAAGATAAATTGTAGATATTAATTTCCTTTAATCATTCTTCATAAATCAATCTTTTCATCCTCTGAATTATTCATTGACGATTTTTTGCTAATGAACCTAGACCTAAACACAATATTCTAGTTTTAGCAGAACTGATCTACAGTTCTTCATTAAAGTCTTCAACATGGTACAAAGAGTAATGATAAACTGAACATTCAAGGTGGCCACACTTCCTTGGACACAACTCTTACTGGGTGAAATTCACCCATCTGCAGAGGACCGGCACAAGGTCTGTGCACTGCTTACATCCTATTTTGAAGGCTTAGTGATGCATAGACATCTGTTTGGGGGTGAATTTAACACTTAAGGAACAGAAACAAAGAAGGGGAGTTCCTACATCAGGTATCTAGGTGGTTTAGAGTCAACAATAGCAGCCATTAACAATTATCTTGTTTCTTGCTGTTAAACTATGGCTGCATTTTTCCGGTAAGTGACTTGGGAGCACGTCCCTTTCACTGTGAAGGGAACTTGCCTCCTAAATCACTGGGAGCCAGATTTTCAGAGGAATTTAAACACCTGAAGATGTAGATAGGGGTCTAGTGAGATTTTAGGCGCCTGGCAACTAGCCTGCTTAGGCACTCTTGAAAATCCCACTAGGTGCCTATTTGCATCTTTAGGCGCCTAAATACTTTTAAAAATCTGGCTGTATGTGTTTTTGAACATTCCACCCTAAATACATAATTTGTCCTGCAAATAGCTTCATTGTTGAGTGAACATAGCACATCCAGAAAACTTTGAGCCTCAGGTCTGGAAAAAAAAAGTTATTAGACAAAGGATATTTTATAGCTTTGTTATTTAATGCAACCCCAGCTGTATCTAATGTATTTTTAGCTGGTTTATTTTGCATGGTGACTCATACAAACATAGTGAGGAACAACAAAGAGGACGTCAGGTTCCATTACTGTAGTCAGATGGTGAATGACAAGGGCATCTGGTCAATAGAGCAGTACAGAAAATTGCACTTTGTCTGGCAATTAAGGGAACAAAAAGGAAAGATTTCACTTTCCGATTTCCATTTAACTCCCAAAAATACAACAAGATTCCGCTTAGGCAAGTTATGTAGGCAGCTCCTTGGTAACCGGTTTTGCTTTAGAAACACTTTGTGTAAAGGAGATAGAGAAGGTGATAAAACATTTATCTAACTTCCAGTCTTTGCTTGATGCCTTGATGACTCAGGGCTTCCCCGAACTAGAAACATGACCCCATGCGTGAGAACCGGTGTCAGCAGTGGGTGCAGCTGAACCACCGCTAAAAAAAAGTTTGTTAGTCCTTGAACCTCATATCATTCTTAACATCAGTTTGTCTACGAGAACTAAAAGGCTTTTCACCTGCTGAGTTCTGAATTCAGATTTCTGTGTTTCTCCTGAAAGACCTAAATCAGAGCCTTTCCCAGCCTATGCCCACCCTACCTCTTATCTCTCATTCACTATTGAGATATCGACTCCTGCCTCTGATTGACCCAGGCTTGTTCAATTTTCCAAGAAGCATCTTCGTCTCTCTCCCATGCTTCCCCTAATGCTTTGGAGGAGCATAGACATCCGCAAAGCCACCTCATTGTCCTCTTTAAAACCCTCCTTTAAAATTCTCCTTTGCCGCAATGCCTACACAGAGCTTGACAATGGTTAGGCCACTGTTGTGCTGAGACCTTGTTTCCTTGTACTCCCCCAGTCTATCTGTGTTTATCTGCTATCTCTTGTGTGATGTTTAGATTGTAAGCTCTTGGAGGCAGGGACCGTCTTTTTTGTTCTCTGTCTGTAGAATGCCTAGGCCAATGGGGTCTTTGACTAGGGACCCTAAGTGCTGCGGTAGTAATACAAACAATATATTCTTCAAACTGCTGGGGGTGCCACTAATGGCTTTAGCTGTCGGAATGGGAACAGAGGCTCCTGAATCCAATTGCTAATTTCTGTGCGGCAGCGGAATATACAACTTGTACAAAAGGGAATTTGGACCAACATCTTGTGAGGTAAATAATGGAAGGACTGGTGCCAAACAGTTTTGTGTTACAGTGCATTTACCTGCCACATTTAGAACAGGAGTACTTGTGGCACCTTAGAGACTACCCAATTTATTTGATCATAAGCTTTCGTGGGCTACAGCCCACTTCATCGGATGCATAGAATGGAATATATATTGAGGAGATATATATACACACATACAGACAGCATGAACAGGTGGGAGTTGTCTTACCAACTCTGAGAGGCCAATTAAGTAAGAGGAAAAAAAACGTTTGAAGTGATAATCAAGCTAGCCCAGTACAGACAGTTTGATAAGAAGTGTGAGAATACTTACCAGGGGAGATAGATTCAATGTTTGTAATGGCTCAGCCATTCCCAGTCTCTATTTAAGCCTAAATTGATTGTATCTAATTTGCATATCAATTCAAGCTCAGCAGTTTCTCGTTGGAGTCTGTTTTTGAAGCTTTTCTGTTGCAAAATTGCCATCCGCAGGTCTGTCATTGAATGACCAGACAGGTTGAAGTGTTCTCCTACTGGTTTTTGAATGTTATGATTCCTGATGTCAGATTTCTGTCCATTTATTCTTTTGCGTAGAGACTGCCCGGTTTGGCCAATGTACATGGCAGAGGGGCATTGCTGGCACATGATGGCATATATCGCATTGGTAGATGTGCAGGTGAACGACCCCTGATGGCGTGGCTGATGTGATTAGGTCCTATGATGATGTCACATTTAATAAAAAGCAACAGAGAGTCCAGTGGCACCTTTAAGACTAACAGATGTATCGGAGCATAAGCTTTCGTGGGTGAATACCTCTGTTAGTCTTAAAGGTGCCACAGGACTCTCTGTTGCTTTTTATAGATCCAGACTAACACGGCTACCCCTCTGATACTTGTCACATTTACTACTTCTCCTGTTCTCTCCTTTATTTGGCACTGGAATCTTGTTTGTTTGTTTGTTCGTTCGTTTGAAAAAAGAATTCATAGATTCACCTTTTAATTCACCTTTACATTAAAAAAAGCCCAACCCAGGGTTAAAATAATGTGTTTCGTTTAAACCCATCCGTGCCAGGAAAGCCAGGGTTAAGGTGACCCTGTTCTAACTTAATACATCCCTTTGTGCTGGGCCACATAAAGCTTCAAAGATCCTATGCTTTTGTGAGACCCAGCAAAGCAATAATGACAGCACAGCAGAGTGAGTTTGGAACTGAGTTCCTCTGGCTTTGATTTTCCCAATACTTGCTGTATTGGTTAATGCCATTGCTACAACATTTGAAATGACCAATTAATCATTTGTCATAGTTTACATGTAACAATACACTGTGAACTTGGGGAACATAAAAGAACATGCCCCCCCCCTTTCCATCCCCCTCCAAGAATATAATGAAAAACTAAATAATCCCAGACTTTATAGTCACTTAAGAACAAACGGCTCTTGCGTGAGATCATGTCCCTCGTAAACCGCGTCTGGAAGAGGATGTTGGTGTTACACACCCCTGCCACTCTTGTGACAATCCTGTCACCCATTGGATTGTGAAACACTCATTTGGCACCTGAACGTTGCCTTCAAAATTCGGACAGATCCCCTCTTTCAAGCCTATGGACACAGTATCAGTGCATTCCTTTCTAATCGTGACGGTGCAGCCCCGAGCCATCCCATCTACAAAAGGTGGATGGGAGCACTTTATCTTCCACAAAGAGGTGATACTCAGACTGCCTTCCAGCCAAAACAATCAATGATAGGAGATAGTGATACATCCCTTCTGTCCCAATGTGGGTCACGTAAAAGAAAGTAAGTGGCGCACACTAAGCATGCAAAGGACACTGAACTGCTCTGGACTCCTGAGTCTGGCTCCAACCACTAGGCCTGACTGCCATGGCTCCGACCCACTAGATCTGGCCACCCCCATCACGGTTTCTGACGCAGATCCTCCTTGCCTTACTCCCTGCTGATTTTCAGTGGGCTGCGTGTATGAGTAAGATGAACAGAAATTGGCCCCAAACCTGGTAGCCGTGACTTTTTCCTCCTTGTCTGTCCAATACTCTTGCCTTTTCCTCTGACTATGGAGCAGAGACGCTCCCTGCTGGCAGTATTACACTGCAGGTTTAGTGCACACCACTGGGCCCAGAGAAGGCTCTGCACACACCTTGTAAGGCGGCTTTCCAAATGTATGTAACAACACGGGATCTTACTGAAGCCCCTTCCCTACCCGGGCTCTTCCCTCCCGGAGGTGGATGCGTAGCGCTTCCTCTCTTCTGGTGACCAGAGGCTTGGAAACTTCTGCTAAAGAACTACTGCCCAGAGGAAAGTCTGTGTAATTGCACTGGAACATTCAGCTCCATGAGGCCATCTCCAGTGTGTTTCACCAGTGCCCCTGACAGATGTTTCCTCTTCAAAGCTGTCTCTTCTGAGGTCTTTTATTCAAATGCGATCTGAAGGCAATATAGCAAAAGGCTTTCAAATGCAAATACTCGAAGGCAAGCAACATATGGCAGCAGTGGCTGAGTGTGTCTGCAAAGGAATATTTTGATTTTCTTTTGCATAGCGTTTCATTAAAGAGTCAAAGGGTGATGCTGCAGGCGGGGGGGCGGGGAGGGAGGGGAGGGGAGATGGACACAGCCTGTGTTGTAATTCCTGCAAGTACTGTTTCGAGAGAGAATTTGCTTAAGGCAAGTTACATATTTATTACATTTTTTAACAATTGCAGTTTTTTTGGGGGGGGGGGGAATTAAACCACTCCAATTTAAATACAGATTCTAAATGACATTTAATCCTCCCACTGGCACCAATTATAAGAAACAAAAGTATAAGGCAAAGACAAGCATCTTAATAGAAATCTCTGCCCCCCTCTCAGTGGCATTTGAAAATGTGAAACCAACAAAGCAAATTGATATTGTATTACTTTCAAAAATGTATAGAAGTGAAAATATCTCCGATAGTTGCACTAGCTAAGAGATCAATATTCAAGACTCTCAGTCCTCATGCTTGAAATAATCATCAGCTATGGATTAGGAAGGGATTCCCAAGACAAGCTGATCTTTAAGTCTTTTAACCTCTCCTCCTTCAGAGCCCTTCTCCAAAATCCAAAACCCAGTTCTGCCACAAAACCTGCAGAAAATTAGCCCACATTTAAATAGTTAGGCTGAGGGACATTTAGGGTATGCCTGTATGCATCAATGTCACTGCAAAATGGATGTCTTTCTAAAAGATACATTTTAGTTCCGCGAGAAGTTATTGGACTTGAAACAAGAATTACTGGAAGAAATTCTCTGGTATGGAGCATATAAGCTGTCACTCCATCTAGGAGGAGGGATAGCTCAGTGGTTAGAGCATTGGCTTGCTAAACCCAGTGTTGTGATTTCAATCTTTGAGGGGACCACTTGGGGATCTGGGGCAAAATCAGTACTTGGTCCTGCTAGTGAAGGCAGGGGGCTGGACTCGATGACCTTCCAAGGTCCCTTCCAGTTATAGGATATCTCCATTAATTTTTTTTTAAATAGGATGTGATAATCATAATGTCCCACTGGGCCTTAAAATCTATTGAGCTAAAACTTAAAAACAAATAGTAAACCTATATAGGTATCGAAGGTTGTATATATTATTGTGTCCCACTCTGCCTCTCTTTGTATGTTGTTCCATTATATTGTAAACCCTTCAGGGCAGGCAGCATATTTATCTCTATGTTTGTGCAGTTTCCGCAATAGAGAAAAGTGATTGGGGGGGGGGGGGTGATAGCAGCCTTCAATTACCTGAAGGGGGTTCCACAGAGGATGGAGCTAGGCTGTTCTCAGTGGTGGCAGATGACAGAACAAGGAGCAATGGTCTCAAGTTGCAGTGGGGGAGGTCTAGGTTGGATATTAGGAAACACTATTTCACTAGGAGGGTGGTGAAACACTGGAATGGGTTACCTAGGGAGGCTGCGGAATCTCCATCCTTGGAGGTTTTTAAGGCCTGGCTTGACAAAGCCCTGGCTGGGATGATTTAGTTAGGGTTGGTCCTGCTTTGAGCGGGGTGTTGGACTAGATGACCTCCTGAGGTCTCTTCCAACCCTAATTTTCTATGATTCTGTGAATGGAGCCCCAATCCAACTTGTTATAATATAAATTAATTATGATATGATATTGCAGTTTGGTTAATCACTGGGATTTTATGCTTTCCTTTGAACCATTCAGCATTGGCCAATGTGAGACACAGGAATACCAGACAATTAGCCTTGGTGAGAAATACAATCCTTACACAAGCAGTGACCGAGGCGGAGGGTCACAAAAGGCAGGCATGGCAGTTGTGAGATGTTGAAAAATTTATGACATTGGAAAGCAAAGAAAATTTCAGTCCCACATACCCTCATCCTTCAAGGTCAAGTATTCTCTGTCAACCTCACAAAGTAAACATGCACATACACACATTAATTATACAGGCTTAACATTGATATATTTTCCCTCTCACTTTTGTAATACATTTAAGTGGGTCATGACAAATTTGACTTTGAATAAGGAGTTGAAAATATGAAGCAAAATCTGCAGTGCCTGAAGTATTGAAAAGTGTAAGAACAGAGCTTGAGTGTCCTACTGTGGTCAGGTCTGAATACTGCCATGGAGGATAAGGTGTTCAAGTGTGAAATCTGCAATCAGTACAGGAAAGAGAATGCAAAAGAACCAAGTAAACTCTAATGGATTCTTCCTCACCTTTAAGCCAAGTGTGGCACAGGTCTATTAGAATTAAACTGGAAAAATTGCCACTTGTTAGTGGAGTGTACTACTTAATGTATTTAAAAATTGAGCTATTGCAGAATACATGGAGTGACAATGAAATAACACAGGTTAATTGTAATTTGCTTGCCTTGGGATTCCAGATGAGTTATTATAATAACAAATGATGGGGCACAGAGTGAATCATGTCAGCAATTCATTTTGATACACTGTCAAGTGGATTATCAGAGAAGTTGGTACAAATAATAAAAACCTTGATTTAAAAAAAAACAACTGGTGGATTCAAGGGTTCTGCAAAATATGACAATACACCTCTCAGTGCTCTATTAGGAGCAACAGTTCAGAGCTATGAGCAGTAGGACATTGGGACAGTATCTAACAAGTTTCTTGAGCTACAGAAAATTAACCTTGAAGTGGTTGCAAAAGAATTATATGCCCAGAAACTAGAACCAAATCAACACTGTGACAAGAATGCCAAACAGAGGCTATAGCATCCGCCCCAGAGCCAATCCTAGATGAGGAACAGAAGACATCTAAAAACAATTAGGAGAACACTGGGACTCAGATCCTCAAAGGTACTTAGTACTTAGGTTCTGCTCTGCTCAGCATATCAGAAGTCAGCAAGCTGTGCCGGAAGCGAGCCAGGAGTGACGTGCCAAGCAGATTGGTGGAGAAAGGGGCATGGAGAGGGAAGGAGCTTAGGCCCAAGCAGCTGATCTGGTGTGCCTGGCTGATGGGCCAGAGATAGATGCCTCCTTCTGCTCAGGATGATCAACTGCCAACCCTATCCTGGAGTTAGCCACCTACGACAGATCAACCACTAATCTAGCACATGCCCTAGCAGTCCAAGCCATCTCTCTCTCTCTCTGTGTCCTGCTCACAACTGATACTTCTCTGATGCTCACTCCATGCTCCCAGCTGTCTTCTGTGTGGACGCTGTGCTGCCCCCACACCTATCTTGTATCCTGCATCCAGACCTCCTGCTGCTCCTGGGCTCTGACAGGCATCAGGTTGTAAGCGAGCTCTGAGCACACCTGTGGGATTGGGCCCCACTGGTGAGATGCGTGTTCCCCCACTTAATTGGAGAAACCTGTTTTGGCACCTCCCCGGCTTTGGTTTGAGCTAGGGCTCTGTGTAGCTTGTTAGTTGCTTTGCAAATGCCACCTGGCACAGGGATGCCAGAGGGACTTGGATGCCTTGGGGTTAGGTGGCACTTAAATGGTGGACTTAGGTGCCAACAGAGACAGATAGGGGCCTAAATACCTTTGAGATTCTGGGCCTGGGCGTGTCTGTTTTGAAGACATCCAGAATGCTACTAACAGTGCTTCTATGCTGACCTTACTAACACCCACCCATTCAGTCTGTGACAGCACAAACAAGGAGCAGCAAACACCGTTACAGGTGTCAGATCCACCCTAGCATGGCTGAACAGGCCCCTGCCAAAGGAATTATTAAGCTAGAAGTGCTGCGTGCTGAGAAAGCCCTTGAGCGGCAGAGATAGAAATTACTAAGGGTACATCTACACTACAGGGGAGTCGATTTAAGATACGCAAATTCAGCTACGTGAATAGCGTAGCTGAATTCGACATATCGCAGCCGACTTACCCCGCTGTGAGGACGGCGGCAAAATCGACTTCTGCGGCTTTCTGTCGGCGGTGCTTACTCCCACCTCCGCTGGTGGAGTAAGAGCGCCGATTCGGGGATCGATTGTCGCGTCCCAACGGGACGCGATAAATCGATCCCCGAGAGGTCGATTTCTACCCGCCGATTCAGGCGGGTAGTGTAGACCTAGCCTAACAGGTGTCCAGAAAGATGGAGACTAATCTGTCAGGAGGTCGCGGGAGTCATTTCTGCTGACCTCCATCCTAGATGTCTCCACATGTGTATTGCATGAGTTGGTTCTGCCAATGTGAGGAGGTTGATTCTGGTTGATGTTATGCTTGATTTGATCTGATTTTTTAAAAAGGAAGATATACCTGGAGTCGATGGATACTCATCCCAGTCAAGTAATATTTTGTTAACCCTGACCCATGTCACATGTCTGGACCACCAGGCTGTGAGTCATCCCTTTATGACAATGACTGTGTGCCAGTCTTAATATCCATGCTCCACATAACCTGTCTGAAAGCCTGTTAATCCACTAGGTGGCTTGTCTTGCAGCATCTGATCATCACTGACTCAAAGGGAAGCAAGCCACCTACTGAGTCATCAACAATACATCCTGCAGCACCGTGTTCTCTTCTGAGATTTTCAATCCAAGTACTTACACAGCCTAACCCCACTTTGCAAGTGACATCTAAAAAGCTCAACGCGCTAGGTGGTACAGCTGCGGAAGCAGCAGCCTTCTAAAGCTCTTATCCTGGCCCAGAACTGGCAGAATTATAGCTTGATCCAGCTCCCACTAAAGTCAGTGGCAAGACTCCCGTTGATTTCAGTGGGAGCTGGATTGTGTCGTTAATCAAAGGAAAACTCCCCATCTATTGACTGTGACCCACAGATCTCTAGGATCCTAAACTGATGAGGCTGATGCTGAGTATTTTGGGAAGCAGTGGAAATTCCTCCTTCCACAGCGGAAAAACAAGACCTCACCCCCTCTGAGCAGAATACAAATGGTTACAAGATAGTGCATCTTGGTAATAGCTGTTGCACTTTCCATTTTTCTCTCCTTCATTCTCTTTCCCCTTTCCATTTTCTTCTCAGTAAACAGCATCCACCCATCTGTTAAAACTAAAAAGGTCTCCCTCAGCTACTATCTATTAAAGTGCCATATGGCTGAGGTGTAGCCTGCGGTGGGAAGTACCACAGAGTGTATCTCTGAGAGTACAGCGATTTGTGCATTTGAGGTTTAATTAAGTAAGTGCTTTTTAAGCAGTGTTTTAGCCTTGCCTTAAATATCTGCAGCCCATGGGGAAGGGGAAAGAGGAGGGAATTTTGGTCTAAAATATACCATGGCCTGAACCATCAGCATCTCCATCCTCCTCATAATAGTACTGCATCCTATTCATCTTGACATTTGGGCACCATGGAGAAAGTGGCCTCCTGATTACTCATTGCTGACCTCTCCCATCTTGGTCCGTGTAGCTTTCCTCCTTCATTACTGAGCGTGGCTGCTGTAGATACTGTTTTTAGTTTGAGTACACAACACCATCTGTTCCAGGGGAGGAAGGAGTTGTTTATTACAGGATGCACATACAGTATTTCCCAAAAGCATTATTGGGGGAGAGAGTAAGGGGAAATGAACATCTTCAGATTTCATACATACATAAGGCATTGTGTGTTGGTCTGCAGAAAGCTATCATCACCAAACAAATAGGAAGCCAGATATGGAGGTGGGGAGGAGAGGACAAAGACCACCAGATCTCAGTCCAGCTCCCAGGTTTAGAGATTAATAAGACTGGGACTTTTCAGTTTAGAAAACAAATGACTAAGGGGGGATATGATAGAGGTCTATAAAATCATGACTGGTATGAAGACAGTAAATAAGGAAGTGTTATTTACTCTGTCTTATAACACGGGAACTAGGGGTCACCAAATGAAATTAATAGGCAGCAGGTTTAAAACAAACAAAAGGAAGTATTTCTTCACACAATGCATAGTCAACCTGTGGAACTCTTTGCCAGAGGATGTCATGAAGGCCAAGACTATAACAGGGTTCAAAAAAGAACTAGATACATTTATGGAGGATCGGTCCCTCAATGGCTATTAACCAGGATGGGTTTGGATGGTGTGCCTACCCTCTGTTTGCCAGAAGCTGGGAATAGGCAACAGGGGATGGAACACTTGATGGTTACCTGTTCTGTTCATTCTCTAAATAAATAAAGATATCCTATCTCCTAGAACTGGAAGGGACCTTGAAGGTCATTGAGTCTAGCCCCCCTGCCTTCACTAGCAGGACCAAGTACTGATTTTGCCCTAGATCTCTAAGTGGCCCCCTCAAGGATTGAGCTCACAACCCTGGGTTTAAGCAGGCCAATGTTCAAACCACTGACCTATCCCTCCTCCTCTCTGGGACACTTGGCATTGGCCACTGTCAGAAGACAGGATACTGGGCTAGATGGACCTTTGGTCTGACCCAGTATGGCCATTCTTATGTAACAGGTATCCACACCGCAAAAACCACCAGCTGTGCTGGCACTGATTAGCTTGCTTTAAAGCAGTCACTTCCCAGGCTGAGGACTGATCAGATATGGAGACTTAACTATGTTCTCATCCAGAGAGGTGTCCCCTCTGGCAGAATTTCTCCTTAAGCACGCCCAGGATGTGCTCTACGTCTTACTATGGGGTGTATACCTACATGGCACAATTGAACTCAAAGTTAGTAAGCAATGAATATTCATCTCCTTTGACTCCCAGTGTTCTCCGGGAAGGGTGGGGAAGGAGGGCAACCCCTGGTGGTGGCAGCAGCAGCAGCAGGTCTTGAGAGTCCTAAGCAAAGTCAGTGCTTGCAGTCATTAACACTTAGCGAGTCACTGAATTCCACCATCACTTGTGGCTGTCACCTTTTTTCAGAATAGGCAGGATGCTAAGAGCTTGCATGCTATGGCACCGCCCAGCAGAGAACATTGACTAGGGAGCAGGATTAGAGTTACCTGTGGTATTCCTGAGCCTGGCCATCCTAGCAGTTGCCAGCAGTCGGTCCAGGGTAAGAGTCTGGATAGTTGTGGGGAGGAAACTGACAATAAATATTATTTTAAGGGCAATTGTTAGTCTCATAGAAGGTGAATTTTCTGCCCAAGGCGAGGGCAACGCCTGCTTTTTGGTAAATGTAGGATTAATGTTTTACTTGAAGCTATGATGAATAGTGCTTCCTATGGAATCAGTCTGACAAAAGTCGAGGGCATGTCAAAATGCCTTGCTGGTTGTTATTGTCTAGGGAAAAAATCCTGCCTTGTGTTGAAGATCAAGGAGCAACCACAACAACAATCTTTTGCTTTTCAAACAGCATCCACAATCATGGAGTTAGACGTGACAGATTTATAGGTCTTTTCCATCCCACAGCTGATTCATGATTGTTCCCTCAAGTTTATTCTCCAGTGCTTTGTCCAGTTCAGTTTTCCTTCTTCTATCTTAGGTATTTCCAAGACACCAGTCACTGTGGTATCAAAAAGTCATTTAAAAAGTTATAAGCAATGGGGCCTCTACCATTTCCCTTGAGACACTCTTCCACTGTTTAATAGACTTCACCCTTAGGAAAGATTGCTTCCTATCCAATAGCAATGTACGTAAGTGCGGTTTCATACCCTTCTTCTCCTACACCGCTTGGAGCCCCTAAATAATTCCTCTCCCTCCTTCCTTGGTTTGCCTCCTTCAAATGCCAGTAGGTAATAATCAAAACAATGAATAAACAGAATTATCGTAATTCATATGCACAAGTGGAGCAAATGGCACTATGCAGAATATTCAATAAGAATCAACCTTTCAATTACTGTTAATATTTACACTTCTTTTCCTTCTCCTCAAAAGAAAATAAAAGACACCACCCAAGCCCCTCCAGCTCCCTGTAGTGTACTGGTAAACACAATGCTAGTATACAGAAATGAATCTGGCAGGAGGCAGTCCATTACCCTGGGAATTATACTAGGCGGATTTAAGGGCTGCGTGTGCGCCATGGTAGAGAAGGCAATGAAAATGACGTTGCTCTGTGTACAGAACATCACACCGAAAATGGGCTTAATGGGCTTAAATATGTCGTAGGTGGAGAATTTTAAACAGGAACAATTAGATTACTATTGATAACGTGTAACATGAGAGGTCCTTCCTTAACACTTCTCCTCCTTTCAAATACCCCATTCTAAGAAGATAGAATTAGGAGTAATGGGATGAAACTGACCAAGGCGGTTAGAGGGCACAAGGGAGAGGGCATGGTGGAGTTCCACTCTGTTATGCCTATCCACCACTGGTGTGTGCCCCCCACCCCACCATGAGGCCTGGGGAGAAATGCGGAGAAGAGCCAGTCAGAGACTCCAGTGCTTAGGGGCAGAAGCAGCCAAAGCAGGGACCGCTGGACATCCAATCAAAATTGTGCAATGGTCTCTGACGTCCTCTGCCCTGTGCTGATTGGCTGTTTTCTCCAAACCACTTCCTCCTTCACAGCCTGCTCACCTCAGCTTCACTACACACTTGTTCATTTTGGCCTCTTCTGCCCCATCTTGTCCCCTTCATCCTGCATCCCTAAACCTTTCCATGTAACCAATCTCCTCCAAATTAAACTCTCCCTCTCCCCCGCCCCACCCAAAATCGTGCAACTAATATGGCATTTGCCACCATCATATTGTTCACTCTGCTTGTATGTTTTCCCCTTCTGGCTCATAAGAATGGCCATACTGAGTCAGACCAAAGATCCATCTAGCCCAGTACCCTGTCTTCCAACAGTGGCCAATGCCAGCTGCCCCAGAGAGAATGAAAAAAAACAGGTAAGCATCAAGTGATCCATCCCCTGTCACCCATTCCCAGCTTCTGGCAAACAGAGGCTAGGGACATCATCTCTACCCATCCTGGCTGATAGCCATTGGTGGACCTATCCTCCATGAACTTATCTAGTTCTTTTTTGAACCCTGTTATAGTCTTGGCCTTTACAACATCCTCTGGCAAGGAGTTCCACAGTTTGACTGTGCATTGTGTGGAAAAAATACTTCCTTTTGTTTGTTTGAAATCTGCCGCCTATTAATTTTATTTGTGACCCCTAGTTCATGTGTTATGAGAAGGAGTAAATAACACTTCCTTATTTACTTTCTCCTCCCCAGTCATGATTTTATAGACCTCTATCATATCCCCCTTTCCAAGCTGAAAAGTCCCAGTCTTTTTAGCCTCTCCTCATATGGAATGCCATACCCCTAATCATTTTTGTTGCCCTTTTCTGAACCTTTTCCAATTTCAATGTATCTTCTTTGAGATGGGGCGACCACATCTGCACACAGTATTCAAGATGTGGGTGTACCATGGATTTATATAGAGGCAATATGGTCTTTTGTTTATTTAGATTGTAAGTTCTTCGGGACAGGGACTGTCTACTATGTGTTTGTACAGCACCTAGCACAAAGGGGCTCGGGTTCTAGGCACCACAAGTAATAATGATCAGTAAGCACTCTACAACAGTGGCACAACTAAGAGCTGCCCAGTAGCAGCTGTAAGTGACATCAGGTCTGACCCTAACAATCAGTTCTCATGCAGGAGAGAGTCTGCGTCAGCTTCTTTTCCTCACTTTAACCCAGGTCTTCTCAGACAGGCCTATTCTCTGCCCTCACCTTGCTGCTTATTTGCCTTATGCTCTTACAAGTCAATGAACAGTCAGTGGACCCAGAATCAAACTTCCACTCAGTGCAGTGCATCAAGCCTAGTGCTTCACCTTACCTGCGCACACCAGCCCCTGCTGCACACCATGAATGGATTTGTAGGATTCAGTCCAGAATATACACTCAAGGGTTAACAAATTGTTAGGGATGGGAAAGATGCAGAGCAGATTCCTATATTCTAAGTCCAAAAGGAACCACTGAGATCATCTAGTCTGACCTCTTGCCTAACACGGGTCATAGAACTTCCCCAAACCAATTTCTGTTTGAACTAGAGTGTATCTTTTTAGAAAAACATCCTTCTTGATTTAAAAATTAATCCGGTCCATTCCATTTGCTCCTTTTCTCTTAAGATTGAATATGTCTGTTCCAGCTTCACTGTGAACAAGGCTTTCCTTTTTTCACCTCATAGGATACGTTTTGCTTGTAGCTAAACGCAAGTGCTGAGGCAAAGATCTAGTACTGCCCTGTAGCTATTGGTAGGTGTGCTCCCAGATATAGTGAAAAGGAAATGATATGTGGAATGAGTGTTAAATATAATTTGTACACCAGTCAGACTAGGGCTACATTCCCTGCTGTGTGAGCATTCACATCCCTGAAATTGTCTCTCTGCCACCACAGCTACTTTGATCTGAATAAGCAACTTGTGCTACTGATAGTTCACCTAAATAGAAGGTTGAATGCAAGTAGTTCTACATGTTTCCATAGGAACATCGGATTTGTCATGTTATAGCAAACTGGTGATTCATCAAGTTTCAAGTCAGGTACCAAGCAGTGGCCAGTCCCCGCTGTCTTCTCTGGCCAGGTTCTCATCATCATGTTCTCCTGAGAGTCTCCCGCACAAAGCTATAATTCTCTCTCTCTCTCTTCCCTCCAGTAAGAAGAGATTGCCAAATGTGAGTCTGCCAGCCATATTGTCCCCAGGAAAAGTGGTTAGTGGCTGAATAGACCTGAGAGAATCTTGCATGATTGCCTTAAAGAAACCACGACCCCTGCCCACTCACTCCTAAAGCTTCTGAGAGTACAAAAGAGAAGGGAGTATTGTTAGCTCCGAGTATGGGAGAGGGAAGACTAGACTTGCACCTCTTGACTGGGACTTTCTGAGCTCATGCTGATTTGGGGAACAGGATAAAAAGTTCCTAAATGGAGGCCTGTACAGTCCTGCAGAACTGGTGGCTTGTGTGTGGGTATGAAAGGGTTAAAGAATAAACAAAACCCGATGGACGCACAAGAATGCTTCAGAGCATAGCTTGGACGTGAGGGCAGGGAGGAAAGCAGGTCCTGCAAATGCGGTGTCTGTGTCTTTTCAGATGAATCTATAAAATGGCCTTTTAGCAATAAAAGGATGACTAAAAAGTCTCTATGGGAACCCAGTCTCTGCTGATCTCCACAAGCTGCTGTCTCCTGAAAGGTGCCCCTGGAACAAAGGCACCGATGCCCTTGTCACCACTGGAGTCACTTTCATGGCAGCCAAGAACAGGAGGAAACCTTCTCTTCTTCTGAAGCTTTAGCAGATTCCAGAAAAAATGTGTGTCATGCTCTCCCCTTATTTTTCTTGCTTAACAGCGATAGGATTACTGACTATTAAGCTAACAACTTCACTCCCCCATGGCAATCCAACTCATCTGTTAAAAATAAATAGGTAAATACAAAAACGAGTAGCTACACGGAATTAATGCAGTTGAACGTGCGAAGAGAGCACATTGATGGGGAGAGCCGTGCGATTTTCTTGGCAATTCAGCGCCATCTGTTTAATGTCACTTAGATTAGATCATGCGCTGATTGCGCTTCTACCCGTTTTTTCAAGGCAATGGGATGAAGTCAGAGTTCTTCTGTCACTTGTAATCTCTGCCGGAATCCTCCCCTTCCCCTCTTTTGAAGAGGATGGCACTGGAGACGTTTGCTCACGTCGTTCCTGGAGTTCCAAAAGACTATCCCAGAGGAAAGTGATTTTCTTTGTGAACTAAGATGATCAGACTGGATTCTGGGGTTGAAGGGAAGCCGTCTAGGCTTGTGCAGCTGTTTGTGAACTGGAAAGTTTCTGCTGGGTGTGACGTCACTGCTGTTGCAGCAGAGAAGCAGAATTCCTTTGCCTCCTTCATCCCGGTGGCTTAGGTTTGAAAGGGATCCCTCCTGGCTGAGCTGGTCTGGATCAGCGTGGTTTTTCTGCCAGCTTGCACAGGTTTTCCTCTTTCCGACCTCTTCTGGTGCAAGATGCCCAGAAGCATAACGGTCTGTGTGGGCAGGGGAGGAGTTGATGGAGCCTGGCTCTGGAGTAGCCGGCGAGCTCTGCACTGGGCTGGTCAGGCTCTCAGACCAGAAGTGGCATGGTAATGCCCTAGAGGAGGGAGTGAGGACAAGGAGCTGGGGGGAGAGAAGCTCTAGGAGCTAAGGGCTATGGGCTTTGGGGGCCAGATTCATGGGTGGTGTAAATCTATAGGGTCAGTGAAGTCGGTGGAGCTATAGTGATTCACACTAGTTGAGGGTATAGTCCATTAGCTCCCAGTGCTGGTAGCTCAGGAGGTGTCCTGTTGGCGGGTGCTAACAGGGCCGGAAGACCTCTCACAACCTCAGTTTCACTTCTAACACAAACGCAAAATAGTGTGTTCAGGGCATATGCTAACTGTCTGAATCACGCAGAAAACACTTACTGGAGACGGAAAAGCAATTATTATCCAGGGTTGGACATCAGCCGGAGCCCTTTACAAAAATTCCCAGTGCCGCTCTAGAGCTAGGAGGCAGAGAAAAGTGACATGAGACAGAGTTGTCAAGGAGACAGTGTCATGGCTTATTATGAAACCAGATGTGGTTTTGGGTAGCTAAGTGGCCAAAAGAAAACTGCAATCACCCTCTACTACTGCATTGCTCTGCTAGGGGGAGGGACTGTGGAGGAGAGAAGGGATGGGGTCAACTTACCCAGAAGCAAAAGATTTTTTGGCAATGAAAATATACCCCTGGGATCGGAAATGTTACTTACTGTTTAGTCAGAGCAAAGCACACAGTGTAATTGTCAGAAAACTGCGCTGCACGTTGCCACTTGAATCTAAGTTGCTTATAATGGCCCATGGAACTTGTAGCTTTGGTGGTTTCCTGCTGCAACATGCCCCACACACCTGCATAGATATGTCTCCCTACACTTGGTTTCAGGAGGGTGTAGGGGTAGCAGTCTTTGGTTCACCTCCCCAGGGCTGGTGCAACCGCTAGGCAAACTAGGCGGTCGCCTAGGGCGCCAAGTGGTTGGGGATGCCAAAAAGTGGCAAGTCCCAGCCGTGGAGGAGCCGGCACAGCGCAGGGTGGGCAGCAGCCCTGCAAAGGCGGCGGCGCCACTAGCAGGAAGCAGCTGCGCCCTATGCCCCCCCCCCCGCCGCCGCCACTGCCCCTCCTGGAGGGCTCCGACGATCTGCAGGGGACAGAGGCGGTGGGTGGCATCCGAGCGCACAGCTGCCTCCTCCCCGGGCTCCAACTTTCCCGACTCCCACCGTTTTCCAGCCCGTGCACCCAGGGCCAGGCGCTTCCCCGGCGCAGCAGCAGCTGGAGCTGGAGGGGCAGGAAGTTGCTTCAGGCCCCGCGGTTCAGGGAACCAGGAAAGTTGGAGCCCAGGAAGGAGGCGGCTGCGCGCTCGGATGCCGCCCGCCGCCTCTGTCCCCCGGAGATCACCAGAGCCCGGCGTTGACTCCTGCCCTGGGAGCGGCAGCGGGAGGTGGCGCAGGACTAGGAGGGATGCTGCTGTGGACCGTGGCCACCAGGCAGAGTGGGGTTCCCGGGAAATGTTCCTGACCATCGCCGTCTGGCTGGCTTGGCAGGAAACCTTTGTGGCACCGACCTGAACCTGGGAGTTGTAAGTTGCAGCCCCTCGGGAATCCCCTTCCCCACATGTTGCACGGGCCAAGCCTCCACAGCTCAAAAAAACCCCTGGACTTTCTAGTTGTATTTCCCTGTATGGATGAATCTGGGATTTCTATGAGAAAACAACTTATATAAAAAGTTACATGATTAAATACTTGATATTTGCATTAACCTAACTTTCAAAAATATGCCCCAACTTTTTTTATTTGCAGTGTTTAAATCAAGAAAACAATTCCAGTTGCAATGATGTATCCTGCTCTTTAAACTGTTCAGAAAGCCACAGCATACAAAGAAATTAATGTAGCTAACATTTTAAAAAGTAATTCAACTGATTATAAAACACAGCCACAAAACTAGGAAAATCATGCCAAGACAGTTGGTTTCACACTTCCCAGATAAGGAAGTGATCAGTAAAGTAAGAAACACATATTATGCATAAGCGGAGTCAATGTCAAATAGAAACAGAAGTTTCAGTAAATATTAGTTTAAACTTAAAGACAAACTTTATAATATGAAATCATATGGGAGGGGCCTATTTTATAAAGAACATTTCAAAAAAGCACTTTTTATCAGTTGTTGGAAAGTTGTCAGGTGATTTTTAAGTGGTGATATCAAAGGTCTGCAAATCTGTTATTGAACTTATTACTATGAACACTTGAAAAGGGCCAGGGTGATGGAGTTTAGGTACAGCGACACATGATTTTTATACAATCCCTTGTGCTGTCACATTATTTAAAAGAAACAAAGTGGATGAGGTGATATCTTTTATTGGACCAACTTCTGTTAGTGAGAGGGGCAAGTTTTCGAGCTACACAGGGTACGTCTACACTTACTTCCGGGTCCGGCGGCCGGCAATCGATGTTCTGGGATCGATCCCGGAAGTGCTTGCCGTCGACGCCGGTACTCCAGCTCGGCGAGAGGAGTACGCGGCATCGACGGGGGAGCCTCCCTGCCGCGTCTGGACCCGCGGTAAGTTTGGACTAAGGTACTTCGAATTCAGCTACGTTATTAACGTAGCTGAATTTGCGTACCTTAGTCCGAAGTGGGGGGTTAGTGTGGACCAGGCCACAGAGTTCTTCAGGTCTGAAAAGGTACTAACAGTGTCACAGCTAAACACTAGATCTAACAGATAGTTTAGCACCAGTAGTTAGCACATATTCAAGGGGACCATTCAAGGTGAAGTAGCCCATTAACTCCCTTGTAATCCCAGGACAAAAGGGGAGATTAGTGGGTTGCAAGTTATTGTAATTAACCATAAAGCCAGTATCTTTATGAAGATCATGATTTTTAATGTTTAGCAACGTTTTGAATTCAAGCTCCCAGGCTCAGCTTTTGAAAAGTGTTTTGCAGGTTTCCTTTGAGGATGAGGACTGATAGGTCAGATATCAAGGGATTTTGTGGGGGCCCAACTCATGAGTTCTGAATTGAGGTTGGCAATACTGAATATTATATCATATCACCAAAGAAATTTAAGTCACGGTTTCTCAAACTTTTTCACAGGCCGCATCTTAATACAGTTATTGTTTCATGGGCCAAATCCTCCCTCTCTGTATTAATTCTAATGAACAATGCCACATTATGCAGTATTCATTTTTGAAAGTTTATAATAAGCGATGCTCGGGGGGAGAGGAAGGGGAGGGGAGGTGCAAGGGGGAAGTTTCGCCTAGGGTGCAAAATATCCTTGCACTGGCCCTGCACCTCCCCACCCCAACTCAACCAAATACTTCCTCTGTTTGCCAGAAGCTGGGAATGGGCGACAGAGGATGGATAACTTGATTACCTGTTCTGTTCATTCCCTCTGGGGCACCTGGCATTGGCCACTGTTGGAAGACAGGATACTGGGCTAGATGGACTTTTGGTCTGACCCAGTATGGCCGTTCTTATGTTCTTAGATAAGGCTCTGGGCTGCTCCTATCTATATATGGTGGAATCTCTCACACAAGAAATGTTCTGTTTGATTTTGCTAATGACAGACAGAGATGAGCAAGGCTGGTCTTGTGGTTGAGGCATTGGAGGAGGGAGATGTAGGTTTAAATCCAACTCTGCTACAGACTCCATTTGTGATCCTGGGCAAGTCCCTTAACACGTCTGTGCCTCAGTTCCCCAGCTGTAAAATGCGGGGGATCGCACTGCCTTTCTCCCAGTCTTTGTCTGCGTTGGCTATTGTGACTGTAGACTTAGTGGGGTAGGGGGTCGCTCTTGTATATACAGTGTCCAGAACCCTGGGCCCCCGGTCTTGGTAGTGACGATGCTGTGTTATGTAAGCCATTCCCTTCCCGAAATGACGATGGGAGAGATCCAGTCTCGTACTCTAACCAGAAAAGGGGTTGGGGGAGCTCTTTTCTTTTCCCCCTCCGACCAGTCTGCTTCTGTTTGTTGGTGAGTGGGGATGGATTTGGTGTGTTCTCAGCCAGCAGCAGCCGAGTGCCTGCATTTGAAGGTCTGATTTTGTTGTGACCAGTTCAGAGTGTAGGAGGGACATTTCGCAACGGAGGGGACATTTTGAGGGATAAACGTGGTGCTTTTGAAAGTCAGGAAATAGGAAGTCAGGTCAGCACCAGGTTTAGTATTCTCAAAACTTCGGATTTCAGCCAATCCCCTTCTATCCTGATCCCCAGAACTCCCAGCTCTGTTACAGTCCTGCCACTCACCGTCCCCAAAGTGGAACCAGCACCATTCAGTTCTGATCGATAGTATTGCCTATTATTCCAGCCCTGCATTTTCACCACAGCTCTTCCAGCGTACCTCAGTTCTGACCAATGGAACTCCCTATTGTCCTCTACCAAAGCACTGTAGTCCTTCTCTGCAACACCCCATTACTAATCCAGTTGGGGATTTCCCACTGGAATATGCCCTGCCAATGCACTGCAGTCTGATGTGGAATATCCCCTGCCATGCCAATCCTTGGTCACTCTTAAACTGTGGTGGGTCGGAGTGTGTTCTCAAGGGCCCCTTGCTAAAACTCTAGCATGAAAATGAAGGGAAGTGTGGAATGCCTGCTTCTAATGGAATTACACCTTCGCTGGGTTCTTGCCAGAGACAACTTCTTCCGGAGGCTCGTTAAAATACATCTGAAGAGCAAAGGAGTTTTTTTCCTTTGCAATAATAATGGACTCGACTGCACTAAATAGCAGATATGGCCATGTCTCCAAAAGGGGGGAACCCCAATGAGGTCTTCATACACACCCCAAAACTCACATCCGTTTCTTCAGCTGAAATCTGTGCTATATCATCAATAGGCTCAGTGGTCCAAATCTTGGTCCCATTAAAGTTTGAAAAAGTACTACGCCAAACTGCCTTACAGAACATTAGCACGTCGTAGCAGGGTCCACACATTGAGTTAGTGCGTTGTAGATTCACACCTCGGCTTGCTGCGCACTAACTCGCCATGTAAACAGGTTCTTAACTGCCACTCCAGGCACCTAAATCAGCATTTAGGTGCCACTTGCATTCATAATCCCATCACTCAGCTGCTGCCTAGCCCTGTAGGCCCTTAACATTTGTGGGCACCAAAATTTCCCTCAGTAACGTCACCTGGATGCCTACGTTTGTGCCAACGGCATGCATACTGCTGCTTGAGTCCTAGCGAGCTGCTCAGCACCTAGAATCCGGGTAGCCTTCACAAGCTAAGTGCTCCCACACCTATCTTGTTTTCAAGGCCTGATCTGGTAGGTGTGCTCTTAATACACCTACTCCTAGGCTGAGATGACCTCTCCTCCCTCTGCCCCCATGCCCGATGGCCCAGTGGTTAGAGCACTCTCCTCATATGTGCGAGAGCCAGGTTCCAATGCCATTGCTGTCTGATGTGGACTAGAGTTTGTGCCCAGGTCTCCCAACTCCCTGCATGAACCGCTGGGAAAGTAGTCTGGGGCAGGTGTCTCTCCATCTTTTCTGTTGCAGCTGGTTCACTTTGTATGAAATGCATAAATATTCCTGGGGCCAGCGAAGGAGAATGACTCTATGGTCCAGTGGTTGCAGAATTCCCCGTTATGGGAGAAGACCTCGGCATCTGCTGTGAACCTGGCAGAGTGGAGATTTGAACTAGGATCTCCCTCAACCTGCATAAGTGCTCTAACCAGTGGGGTACTAGGTATAAGCAAGGCACCACCTCCTCATTTCTCCTTGAGAATGTACTGATGTCGCGCAGGCATCTGTCTCCAGGAGAGTTTCTAAGGTTGTGAGTCCCAAGTAGAGGGCGTTGCCTCCCTCCAGCTCAGAGTTAGGTCCTAGCTCCTTTTGATGGACGGGGCTTAACCCACATCCCTCTCCTTGGCATTTCCTATTGGCTGGCTTAGGCAGCTCCCCACTTAGCATGCTGGCTTCTGTGAATCCCAGTCTTAGGCACCTAAATCTCCCCATACAATGCATGGCGAGCCTGAGCGACTAACTCAGGGCTGTGAATGCCACAGGGTGGCAGGGCAGCTAAAAGGTAGGGATGGCAATGCCCAAGTCCCCCGTGGGAATCTAGCCCGGGGTGTATGACTGTTAAGGAACTCTTGTTAAATTACAGGCAGTACATCACTGCTCCTAAGCAGAGCTAGCCAGCAGTGCCAAATCTGACAGTGGCTTTTGTGCCATGGACAAATATCCACTAGGGACAAGGGTAAGCGGGTTCATATAACAAAAAAGAAGTTATTGGTAGCAAAGGGGAATATAGTTTATTTATCTGCACAGCTTTTGTGGCAAATTAGAGGAAAGGAATTATTTAAAAGGGAGCAATATGTGTTCCTGGAAAAGCAGACGTTACTGAAAGCATCCCCTCAGCCCTGTAGATTACCTCTGAACAAGCCCTAAATAAAAACGCAGCTCCTCCAGATTCCCTGCGTCCATGGTGCAGTTCTCAGATTAATCTGCTGTCTGATTAGATTTCGCTTCAAAGAGCTGGAATATATTGTTGTTTTCCTTGGCTGCCATGTTATGTTTTTTATTTCTTCTTCTTCTTTAATATAACCCAGGCAGACTGCCACGAAGCAAATAATAGGGCAGTAATAACAATTATGTATTTATGTCATATCCCATGTCCAACAGGCTCTGGGTAACTTAGTACGATAAATAAAACATACATGCCCCAGTTTTCAAACATGGGGCCTTAAAGTAAGGTACCTAAGGCCCTAACCTTTCCCACTGTGAGGGTTGTGAGTAACTTTCATCATATGAGAAGTCCCATGCACTAAGCTCAATGGAACTACTGATATGAATAAAGTTACTCAGCTACCGAAGTGCTGGGACGATCTGGAGAAAGGCTGGCCTGGTGGTTAAAGCAGTAGACTACAACTCAGGAGACCGTTGTCCCCAGCTTTGCATCAGACTCACTCTCTGTTAGACCTTGGGCAAAGTCACTTAATCTCTCTGGGTCTTACTTCCCTCTCTGTCAAATGGGGGGAAACATCCATTGTTCACACTTGGGAGGTGCTCAGATACTGCAGTGAGCAGGCCCTAAATGTTGATTGAGGCACTAGCTGAATCCCTGTTTGCAGCACTGGTTCAGACAAAGAGCAGGTGCCCGCACCCCAGAGCGCTTACCCCAAGCAAAGCTTTCCCCAAAAGCAAAAGAGTCCGAGGCCACATGATGTCCACTTTGTTGTTGCCATTTTAGTTTACCTGAAGGTGCTCAGTTACTTTGGTGATGGGCAACAGCGAAAAGCCTCCCAAGAGTCAGCAGAAGAGAAGAGTGAGGCAGGCTTTGATATCAGCCTTCAACTACCTGAAGGGGCTTCCAAAGAGGGATGGAGCTCGGCTGTTCTCAGTGGTAGCATATAACAGAACAAGGAGCAATGGTCTCAAGTTGCAGTGGGGGAGGTCTAGGTTGGATATTAGGAAACACTATTTCACTAGGAGGGTGGTGAAGCACTGGAATGGGTTATCTAGGGAGGTGGTGGAATCTCCTTCCTTAGAGGTTTTTAAGGCCTGGCTTGACAAAGCCCTGGCTGGGATGATTT
Source organism: Trachemys scripta elegans (assembly GCF_013100865.1). NCBI lineage: Eukaryota > Metazoa > Chordata > Testudines > Emydidae > Trachemys > Trachemys scripta. The sequence goes on along the minus strand of NC_048299.1, from coordinate 275,526,357 downwards.
AGTTGGTGTTGGTCCTGCTTTGAGCAGGGGGTTGGACTAGATGACCTCCTGAGGTCCCTTCCAACCCTGATATTCTATGATTCTATGAGAGAGAGAGTATTGGTTTTAGCTTATCTTTGGGGTTTATACTGCTATCCCTCCTCAAAGTATCTGAGCGCCTTCCACGCAAAATCCACAGCACTAGCAAAGACCAATGGGCTAATGGTTCAAGCAGGGAACTGGACATCCCAGCTTCTCTGCCCAGCTCCGTTACTTGCTTACTATCTGCCTATAGGCATAGTCTCCTAATCTCTTGGTGCCCATCTGCAAAATGGCCAGGATCAAAAGTGGCATCTGAAGAAGTGAGGTTTTTACCCACAAAAGCTTATGCCCAAATGGATCTGTTAGTCTTTAAGGTGCCACCAGACTCCTTGTTGTTTTTGCAGGATCAAGAGTGATCCCCAAATTAGCAGAACATATCAATGAGGCGAGGTCGGATATCCTGTGCCATGAGAAGACAGTCTCTGTAAACAGGGAACAGAAAATGGGCCTGTATAATTGTATTAACAGAACATCCCCGTGTCCCACAGCTCAGGCAGGGAGGGGTGCTTTATAATAACACTTACTGATATTATTATATGATAGATATGGCATACTGAGTATGCAGCATGGGACGGAAAAATGTGAAGGAGCTCCGGCAGGGCAGGGAAGCAGAGCAGGAGGTAGGAAAGTAAGCAAGCGCCTTTAGTGACATAGCGCAGATCTGAGCAGAGCACAAGTGGAGAAGCAGAACTTCTGTGAAGCTGCAGCACAAGGAGCAGGAGCGGATAGCACTAGGTGAGGAAATGAGGGGACTGCTAAATTGCTGCAGTGCACGGGGAGGAGATAGGGAGGCAAGGAATGTTGCAAAGTGGACCTAAGGCTGCCATTGTGAGGCAATTGAGAATTCTCTCAAGTGTGGATTGAAGTCACTTTCTTCCCCCAGCAGAGTTTCAGCATGCGGTGAGGAAGAGCGTGATGTGCTCTGGCGATCTTGGCCAGATGGAATGGTCCACGGGGGGCTGCTCCAGCCCACATACATTAGAGCAGCCCTGTGGCTGCTCTAACATGCACCTGGGGCAAAGCTGTGGCGCTAGCCTGCAGTTTGGTTTGATTTCAGAGAAGTGCCTGTGCCTGCCCCCTACTGAGGTAAATGCTGGGGCTTGGCTCCTGTTCGTGCTTTTAGCCGGAGTTCTACACATTGAACTATGAACGGATGCTGTACTAGTCACAGGAAGCAAATGTCCAAGACAAACAAAACTTCCCCCATCTGGCATTCTTTTTAGCCCGCTGTAGTCTCTATATCTTCCCCCCTCCACGCCGAGCACAAGCACATGCAGCTACTTATCCAGATGACACTGCACTCATTTGACTTTTGAAAACGTACAAGGACATTAAGGCTCATTTCCCCGACGGCAGTTAACCTTAGTGAACTACAGCCTAGCCATTCAGACCAAATGCTCTCCATTATTAACACTAATGGGTGAGGGGGAATGCCCCTTATAATATAGGGGGGTTGGAGCAGCAGGAAGGAAAAAACTAATTATAAACAGGCTGCTGGTCACTGAACTCCCTGAGTAGGAAAATGACAAATAGACAAGACGACGCAGTGGATGAGAGAAAGCGAGACTGATCCAAACATACAAGTGAATGGAAAGACTCCCTTTGTCTTCTGCAGACTTTGGATCAGTCCCCAGAAAATGCCCTGGGCCCCGTTCTGCAAGCCATTACTCGTGCGAGTAGTCCCACTCAAAGGACGGAGAGCGAACGAATAAGATTGAATGAAGAATGTCAGATAGAGGGAGTGGGAGAAGACTGTGTCACCAAGATCTTGGGCTCCTAGGTTGTTAAATATTATTGCCCTGATGTTAGATTAGCCTTCCTGGCAATTTTTTATTTCTTAACATGTTAAAGTTCAGATGTCCTAATTTGGCATAGTGCTAATGGCTTCAGGGTAGCAATGCCCATTGACCCCAGTGGAGGCCCTCTCCTGTCATTATTAGGTGAGCTTTTTTGGGCAAGGACTGCCTTTTTGTTATCTGTTTGTGCAGCACAGTGGAGTCCTGGTCCAGGCCTGGGCTCCTACGTGTTACCACACTACGAATAAATCACAATCATTGTAGGCACTAGGGTGACCAGATGTCCCGATTTTATAGGGACAGTCCTGGTTTTTGGGTCTTTTTCTTATATAGGCTCCTATTACCCCCTACAACCCGTCCCGATTTTTCACACTTGCTGTCTGGTCACCCTAGTAGGCACTCAGTCAAAACTTTAGGATTTGGAGGGATAAAAATCCTTTCCGCTGGTCCTTAAAAGGGACTCACGTTGCCCTAAATTAAACCCCAAATGAAGATTACACCATGCTGGCCACATGGCCCAAACTCTCTCTCAGTTGGATTGTGGCCACAGCATCAAAGGATCCATCTCCGGATATAGACACAAGCCAGGTTGGTGTCCCAGCCCAGAGATCAGCTAGTCCAGATTTAAATAGGTTTTGTAATGTAGATATTTTTCTGCCCACAAATCGAGCTACATAATCCCCACTAGTTGCACACCCTGCCAAAAATTACAGCTCCTGTTGGTACTGGTGCTTGTTTACATGTCAAACATATGGTGCCCCTCATCCCAGTGCAAACAGAAAGCTTGGATTCCAACTCCTCAGAGGGAAAAGCCAATCCACGATCCATGGGAATTCATTAGGCTGAGATCTCTCTCACACACACACAGAAAATGTTCTGAATACAGGCAGCTTGTCTTAAAAAGGCATTACTACAGGAATGGCTTGATTGGGCCAGATTAACTCCAGCAACTTCTTGCAGTGAGAAGAACAATGTTGAGGAACATGATCAGCTGTGCATCCATTTTTGGACACCAATTTTCACTCTTTATGTGGCCAGTTACCATATTGGTACATGGCACTTACAGAAACATCCATCTCCTTCTCGGGGCTTGTTCTGTCCTTTCACTCTTCTATTAGAGCCAAGTACGGCATTCCCCGGCAGAGTACAGGGAGAGAGAAGAGAAGGGGATGTTTTCAGAGAGCTAGGCAGGTTTATATGATTCCTACTCTGGCCTCTCCCCATAGCCTCTCAGCTCTCACGTGAAACACAGTCCAATGTTTTTGTGACAATATAAGTACAATTCATTTACTGAAGATGAAGATTTTAGTGTTTCCTTTTTAGCAGTTTATGCTGTTTACATGTGTTCATGGCAAATCATGTGTCTTACTCTGTGCTCATGTGGCATGTTCCACACTGGGACCCTGATCTCAATTGGGGCCCCTAGGTACTATTCTCATACAAATAATTGCTACTAAAATAACTCACATGGGTTTGTATTTTGTGGGTTTTCAGGGTTTGATCATTCTCGTCTATTTTGGTATCTTGTTGGTTTACAGTAAAGTAAGCTGTTGTTTTTAGTACGTCTTCTGAAGGATTTCACGTATAGGCACCAATAAATTGTTGGATTACAAAATAATTAATACTAAACCACCTTTCCCCTTGCTCTTTGGCCCCAGACTGGACCAGAGTATCTACCTCATCATGAAGGTGCATAATAGAGCCAGACCATTTTATTTATATTGATGTTAGTTACAAATGTTGTGTGAAAGTGATCACTTACAGTACAGCCTGGTTTTATTATGTGGCCAAATGGCAACACGGCCAAGATTGCTAGATATGGTCTCACTTATGAGCTAACCTAGAGTTTGAACTCTGCATCCTACTCATTAATGTCTAGTGCACCACTCCATTATTTTTTGTTAAGGCCAGCCTTGCTGCCTTCCTGGTGCTTGGCTCCACTGATAATACAAATAACAGCACCAGAACACAAACCTCTGCCTAAGCTTTCTCCCCAAGCTTGGCCAATCCCTCGTCATCTCCACCCCCACTTCTGCCTCCTCCACGAGAGATTCTCTGCACTCTCCTGTATGCCTAGACTGGATCCAGCCAGGCACACTTTGATGGGATTATGTGTCCTACTGATTATGTCTTTATTTGGGAATGTCTCGACTAGCCATCCTTCCGTGGGCAGGCACTTTATATCAGCACCTGAGAGAAACCCATGAATACTTATCAGTTATCCTTATCTTTGCAGAGCACCTGATCACACCATGAAGTGGAACGGACTCTGAAGATACTTCACATTCAGGCCATATATCAATTTCTGCTTTACTGGATATGTGATATTAAAACTGCTGTAACCAATAAAGACTGTAATTGTATGAAAGAAAAGCTACGTTTTGTAACATTTATTAGTGATCATGAATGTTTTTTTTTCCCTTTATCTCCTTCACTGAAGACACACACTGTATTTGATCTTGTGTTATGGATTTTACTTGTCCTGTGTATCTTGGGAATGTTATTTCATTGCTGCTGAAGCTTGGTGTTTAGAGTGCTTGAATATGTTTAACTGATAGTTCAGCTTTATAGCTTTTTTCTTTCAACATGTTTCTGATCGCTAATTTTGTTCATTTAAAGCCATAAAAGTCAATGTGTTTTGTTGGTTTCTTTTTTTACAGGGTTTAAAAATAATCTTGTACAGGCAGAGGAAATTCACGTACAGTAAACTGCTGCTTTAGAAATTGCTCTTCCGGGCAAAACATGAAGACATTTTAGGATTACGCATATCATTAGCAGACAGATCAGTTGGATGTTTAGTTGATTTAGAGTTTATCTGTTGAGAAGAGAACTATGTTAAGGTACCATTTAGTTGGTGCCAGCTGTGTCCACATGGGGCAGTTAGAGCAGAACACTTTGGTGCGCTATGCAACTCACACCCACGTAATCTGCACTGTAGCACAATGTAAACATACCCTTAGACTCACAGCTCTACATACACAAAACAACACCTCTTAAAGGCCCTGTTTATTTATTTTGGGGACACAGCAATGGAAGATCAGGAAATAAGATCAGTTATTTCACTAGGAGGGTGGTGAAGCACTGGAATGGGTTACCTAGGGAGGTGGTGGAATCTCCATCCTTAGAGGTTTTTAAGGTCAGGCTTGACAACGCCTTGGCTAGGATGATTTAGTTGGTGTTGGTCCTGCTTTGAGCAGGGGGTTGGACTAGATACCTCCTGAGGTTTCTTCCAACCCTAATCTTCTCTGATTCTATGATTAAGCCCTACTGTACCTCACTAGCAGGAAGTCTATAACTAGAGCTGATTTAAAAACAAACAAACTGGAAAACAATCTCATGTCATTGCAAATTGTATTGAAAATGTAATTGAAATAAATGTTTACATGTTTCATTTCCCGAAAACCCAGTTTCCATTAAGAAAATGCAGTTTTCAGTAAATGAAAAAGCTTGATAATTCTTTTGATTAAAATTTCAGTAAAAGATGTGGACAATTTTATGAGAAACGGAAATAGCAACAGTTTTTCACGGAAAATTGCATTTGTAAAAAGAGGCAATTTTTTGCCAAGAAACAAACACAAACGAAAACCTTTTTGTGTGAAAGATGTTGACCACCTCAATACATGACATCTCTCTGAGCACTACAGATGTTAAAAAACCTACAGTGAACCAGTTCCTAAGCTGCTGCGTTGACGTCTATAGAGCTATGCCACTTCACACCGGCTGAGAATCAGGTTGTTCAGAATGGCTTGATCATGGACCATTGACTCAGTGGTAGCTTTGCCATTGACTTGGCTTGATCCTGAGAGGTGCTGAGTACAAGTAAACTCCATTGAAATCAATGGGATTTGCAGGTGCTTAGCACCGCTAAGGGTCAAAACCTAAAGACTAATAGAATCAGAGAAATTGGGTTTGGCAAAAGACCTCTATGGTCATCCAATAGTATATCTCCCAAACTAGCAGCTAAATTATTAGTTATATACATAGGTAACATGCAGAAGTTACCAGGAAAGCATTTGATGAATGGAAATTTACATATTTTCAAGTGAATTTAGTGCGGGCAAAAGACACAAAATGTTCTGCTACTATTCTGTCTTTCTATCTGGTCCTGGAGGTATCACCTCTGGTGTGGGTGTGTAGTTCAGTATCCATTCGCAGTTCAGGCCCCGAGCTCAGATTACAAGCAAGTTTGCCCTGTCACATCAGTGGCGGTAGTGGCTTGTTGTGATCAGCATGACACCTGTTATGGACTGAGACCATCAAACAGCTGCTAGATGGGAATCATTTTTGGTCACTAGAGCCTGAGGGCCTTTTAGCCAGTGACCCAGAGATGAAAGACTGTGTTGGAAATCCTTTAGCCATCTACTAATCCTCAGTTGGAGCTATGTTAGTAACATATCATCTATTGACGATGGGAAAACATATCTTAGAAATAATGATTCTGTGAAATTGCTATAAACAAATGTATTAACTTTGAATTTATGTTTTTCATTGATTTGCACACTACGAAGGCACATTCATCCTCCCATTTCCATGACAGATTAATCCAGCAATACCATGAAACTGCTGTTTACTCTGCCAATGCCCATATTCATTAATATAAATACTCTGAATACACACATTGGCACTGTCTCCTCTTACTTAACATATCACACAATGCAGACTTCTGAGCCCAAACCCCCAAGAGCTGGCAGTTCTGGTTGGGCAAAATGCCCAACCAGGAGCACGGGGAGCAGCTGGATGTGAATAATGAGAACTGTATGAGACGAGAGAGAATTCTAAATGCTCCTTTTATGGGTGTTACTGAGGAGTCTCTGAATCCTGGCAAATGTGGAAGAAAAGTAAAGAGAACATGACTCAAACAATTAAAGAAACACAGAACAAAAACTTAATGAGCTGAGGACCATACTACTCACTAATGAGTCAAACTTCTATAGACTGGGAGTCTTTGTCCAGTGTCTTAAGAACAAGTCATCACATCACAAAAGCAGCACGCAGTGGCATATTTGTCAGTAGTTTCAGCAAGATAAGCCAATGATTAACTGACTGTAGAGGCCAAACGCCTCTCTGATCCCCAGATATGACCTTCCCAGGTCTGTGCTCAGGAATATTTGTAGGGGAATATAACAGAGCTGCATCCATTTTTATGGACATATAGAGGAATACATTCTCCAGCCTTGTCAATTCTAATCTTGTCTTGGCAAACCTTTCTTCTCTATATCTATTTTATCTTCGGTACTTCTACTGTGCCCATTATGATGTATCATGACCACTAAAATTCATTGATATAAATGTACCTAATGAATGAAATGGAAGACACCTAAAATCTACTGTATTAGTGAGACAGCTATTTTTCCTGTGCACTGTGGGTTTGCTCCAAAGCCCACTGAAGTTGGAAATATCAAGTGCTGTATCTCATCATTCACCAATTTTGCTCATTTCTTACCTAGCAAGTTTCTGAGATACAACAAAGAAGTGGAGTTCTTTCACATATTTCTCCTCTTTAGCACTCCAGACACAAAGCAAAAGTGAAGAGTGATAGGACAGTTCAACAGATCACTCACTAACTACTTATTAATCTACAGTTCTATCGGTCTAGGGGGCCTCAAGACATTGGAAATGGCTGCAATTCATCCATATCGTATGAGTGCATTAACCCACATAATTAGGTAGAGCCGTTTCTGAGGCAGCAGCTCAGAGCATATAAATGATCCCTTGCGTGGATTCTGAACTGTGTTTCTCATGTGTTCATTCATTACAGCTTTCAACACAGCAGAGTTGAGTTGAACCTAATTAGACCAAAAAGAAAAATGGTTATAATTGGTCTGGGGCAACTTAGTGAAATGTAATAAGGAAGTTTAATTGGCTGCTTCCCCGTATTGATGATCCTATAATTTATGATTTGCGTTGGACAGCCGATGAGCTCTGCCTTACCTTGCCTGACATTGCCATGGACTGAAAACGAATAGATTTAATTCTACATAAAAGTAAATTGGTTGTTGCTCATACACAGTGATGGTGGAAATTGACCGGCTTCACAATAAAATGCTGCAGGTTCTGGGCCTGGGATGCTGTTGATAATTGGCATAAATGTCTTCAATTTGTTGGGTTTCAGTTAGCAAAACAGTAATGGCAAATAAATGGTTAGAAAGTCATTAGGTTATTACCTTTTTAAAACCCTATTCCACTGTACAAAGAGTACAGTGAATGTCTCACTTTTCACAGTCCAGGGATGGTAGCCACAGTATAAGCAAACGTGGATCTGACACCGATGTGAACAATTTAAGCTTTTCACTTGACATAACTAGGGCAACGAGGCCCCTAAGCTGAGGTTACAGGGGAGCACAGAGGAAGTTGTAGATTTAGAAGATACGCTCTGCTGCTTTCATTAGCAATTCTGAGGTTTATTTGTTGACACCTCCACAAGAGACAAGAGCGCCTCAAACCTCTGTCAGTGGGCTCCGGTGAGGTGCGGGGGGAGTGACTGTGTAAAGGCAGGAGATAGACATTAGTGACCATCCATCAGTGCCTGGATTCTGCAGGGGAGTGGAAGCCATGAAAGGTTAGATGTCACATCACTGGAAATACAGGAGGAAAAGAACATTAAGCTAGTTTGTTGGGGATTTGGTACATGGAGAAAATGTGGCGCGTGTCTTAGGACTTCTTGCAAACCCCAGTGGCATAAAACGTACAATGTAAAACATAAAAATAATTGGCAAAGCCTAAAGCTTCTAGTGCTGTACTAAACACGACCTCTTAAAAGCCTTAAGGCACTCAGCCAACCTGAGACACAGGAGAGCGGAGGCTACGTAAACATAGCTGCAAACAGGAGTTAGCTGATAGGGCCTTCCACCCACCTAGGGGCCCAGAGCTCGCGGTCCAGTCTGAGCCTGAACTGCTACACAGCAATTTTTTAGCCCTGGAGCCCGAAACCCACGAGCCCGAGTCAGCTGACTTGGGCCAGCCGCGGACGTGATGTGGGGCTTTTATGCCTGTGTAAACGTACCCAGTGCCCTAAAAGGAGATTTCCACCTCCAAAGCTCTATGATCTGGTTCTATGGCTGTAGTAGCTCAGTTGTGGGGCTGATTCTATGGCTGTTGCCATGCTGACTGTGCTCAGTTGTGGGGCTGGTTGTATGGCTGTTGCCATGGTGACTGTGCTCAGTTGTGGGGCTGATTCTATGGCCGTTGCCGTGCTGACTGTGCTCAGTTGTGGGGCTGATTCTATGGCCGTTGCCGTGGTGACTGTGCTCAGTTGTGGGGCTGATTCTATGGCCGTTGCCGTGCTGACTGTGCTCAGTTGTGGGGCTGATTCTATGGCCGTTGCCGTGCTGACTGTGCTCAGTTGTGGGGCTGATTCTATGGCCGTTGCCGTGCTGACTGTGCTCAGTTGTGGGGCTGATTCTATGGCCGTTGCCGTGCTGACTGTGCTCAGTTGTGGGGCTGATTCTATGGCCGTTGCCGTGCTGACTGTGCTCAGTTGTGGGGCTGATTCTATGGCCGTTGCCGTGCTGACTGTGCTCAGTTGTGGGGCTGATTCTATGGCCGTTGCCGTGCTGACTGTGCTCAGTTGTGGGGCTGATTCTATGGCCGTTGCCGTGCTGACTGTGCTCAGTTGTGGGGCTGATTCTATGGCCGTTGCCGTGCTGACTGTGCTCAGTTGTGGGGCTGATTCTATGGCCGTTGCCGTGCTGACTGTGCTCAGTTGTGGGGCTGATTCTATGGCCGTTGCCGTGCTGACTGTGCTCAGTTGTGGGGCTGATTCTATGGCCGTTGCCGTGCTGACTGTGCTCAGTTGTGGGGCTGATTCTATGGCCGTTGCCGTGCTGACTGTGCTCAGTTGTGGGGCTGATTCTATGGCCGTTGCCGTGCTGACTGTGCTCAGTTGTGGGGCTGATTCTATGGCCGTTGCCGTGCTGACTGTGCTCAGTTGTGGGGCTGATTCTATGGCCGTTGCCGTGCTGACTGTGCTCAGTAGTGGGGTTGATTCTATGGCCGTTGCCGTGCTGACTGTGCTCAGT